>NC_089788.1:58169547-58407047 GCF_040412425.1 Macrobrachium rosenbergii
CTTGCAAATTTTTTAAGGGCTTCCCCCCCCAAAAAAAAAAAAATTCTCGGAGGTGGTCTGAGTGTAGGCAGCGTTAACAACATTTTTGTGAGGCCATGCAACATTGCCAACCGTCAGTTCCAGTTTTTTTCAAATTTTTAAAAATTTATGAATATCATATATCTTGGGGCCTTGGTCTGTGGTCCAGGTGTGTCAGATAATGTCAAGTTTCGGATAATGATGATTCGGATAATTGAAGAATTATTTCCATATTTTGTATTTTGCTTGAATTTACATTTTCATTAAAGTTAATGTCGTTACCATACAGTTATGTAAATCAAGCACCATGTATGATTGACAACATGGTGTCAAAATAGGAAACCTTATTTGAAACCTCATCAGATAAGAGAAAAAGCTGCATAAAGTGAAATTGGTGATGGTCACAACCTCTGCACGCCCTCAAATCCCACTCTTTGCATTCAGTTTGGCTCCTTGCTACTCTTCCCCCATCACCAAGGTAGTGCATAGTCTGGAGGGGTACCATTTTGACTTAGTGGAAGTGCTTTACATGCTCAAGAAGTGGAACTTCCTGGGAATGTTCCAGGTGAAGTATAGGAATTGTAAATGCCAGATCATTGCAGGTTGTTGCAGGTGAATATTTTTAATTGAATTTCAAACACTTAAATCAGGCATGGATTTGGTTTTGTGTGTAGTGTAGGAAATTTTCAGCTGTCTTGTATGTGTGCACAATACCTGAACCTAATGATAATGTAATACAGTATACAGTCACCTCCCTTTGCGGGGGATAGGGACCACAACCACCCGCAAGTAGTTCAAATACCAATTATACCTTAGACTATCTCTTAAAACACCTTCATATTTCAGTCATCTTACAGCATTACCCTTAAAAATATGGGGCTTACAGCTATGTGTGAAAACTAGTCACGTTCCCCATATATTCAGGCAGAGCCATTTTCTCTTACAGTATTCAAGCAGTCCCATTTTCTTTTTACAAACATTAGGAATTCACAAGTAGAGTTAATTACTGCACCTAAATATTTGAATATGCATTAAAAAATATATATTTAATTGATATTTTGCTGTTTACATTAATATTAAAATTTCAAAATTAGTAAAAATTTTTATCATAAAAATGTAGTTAGTCATGAAAACATGAAAATACAGTCATTAGTGAATATTGCTCTACGAAAAAATCTACAAATTAGTGAATTTCCCACAATGTATTTGGAGATACAGTCCACAGAAAAATCTGTGAATAACTGAAGTCTTGAATGCTGAACCACAATATAGTGGGTGTCGACTGTACATGAGCTGACTGACATTTTATATCTCCATAATTTTGTAGTTTTCTTGTAAGTTCACTTTGGTCTTACTGCAAATAACAGCTTTGAGAGGAGAAAGTGATGCTAAAATAATGATTTATAACTGTTTTACATTGGCTTTGCATTTTCTTTTCTTTATTATAGAGGAGCTGTTCTCATCTTTTTGCCTGGACTTTTGGAAATTGAGCAACTGATCACCTGTATGGAGAAAGATAAGGCAAGATATCAGTAAGTTTTCTATATAATTTTCCCTTTTATGTAATTACAGGCTGGATGATATTGTTTCAGGTGCAAGGCTTTATGACTGTGATTTGACACTTGAATAGCATAGTAATTTATATCAGATTTATGTTTTGTACAACATGGAGGAAAAACTATGGGTCATTATTCTTTTTATACTGGACACATTTCTGAAAATTACAGACTCTGTCATGGTTCTCCTATTGCCGCTTAGTGGCAGGCTTGAATACTTTGTATTCTTTTTTAATGTGTAACGATAAATTTGTCAATTTATACAAGATTTTCATCTGCTTTGGAATATATAAATAATGAAAATGTTTTGGTTGATGTGGCTTCTGGCTTACTCAGAGAATAGTGCTAAGGGGCCAAAATAGCTCTAGGCCCATTCGTTAGGTCACTTGCAATAGATGATGATGATTGATAATGATGATTATTTAGCAGAAGAACCCTATTTGTATGGAATAAGTCAGTGGGCCATTGATTTGAAATTCAAGCTTCCAAAGAATATGGTGTTCATTTTAATGAAGTAACAGAAGGTAGTAGGAAATACAGAAAGAAGAGATCAGTTATTAGAAAAGAAAAAATAATAAAATAGTAAATAAAAGTAATGTGAGGAAGTTATTAAGATACAAGGAGAATTGTTTTAGGGTAGTAATGTATTACATCTCCACTGGAACTTTTAAGGTTCCAATTGCACTACATCCTCAACTTGGCTGTTCCACTGTCCAACAGTGTTAGGAATAAAGGACCTCTGGAACTGCATATTGGCCAGGTCGCTCTCAGCAGAAAAAGAGGAGCCAAGATCAATTGTGAATGTAAAAGATTTCTGTTATATTGCAATTTGTAAAAAGTTAACAAACAAGACCATCCATTGAAGTCCAAGTCATAAATGCTAATGTTAGGAAACAGAAACCTATCCCCACAAACCACTCTATCTAAAAGAGATAAATCTTATGGAAGCAGACATCCACACGGGAGTACAGTATTCTAGTAAAGGATAGGCAATAGAACTAAAACAGGTCACATTGATTTTATCACTTACAGTATAAATAAACGAGGCCTTACAATATACCTAACATCCATGTGGCACTTGCTTACACTTTCATTAGATGTTTCTCTCAGAATTAAGATGAGTTAGAGGTTACACTAACTACAGTATAGTTAAAGCTTCAGACTCATTCAGCAAGAGTCCCATCCACTTGAAAGGGAGGATTAGGTAGAAAATCTGTAAGAGATCTACTAATCAGTAGTGTTGTCATTTTACTGGAGTTACTAATTCCACTGAAATCTTTCAAATGATAACAATGAAGTATTGAACGGTAATAATGACGATGAAAATGACGGCAAAACACAATCAGTGATGTTATTCAGTTCTTTCCATATAATTATTACACTTTATTATGAAGACCCATACATAACAGACAAATGTGTACTGATGTTAGCTACATGTTATCATTTATTTCATGTGGAAGTGTATTTCAGGATATTCACCCTTTTCACAATATATTTCATTTTAGGAGGAGTGTCTGGAATATGGAGCTTTTGATGGTAAGGTTGGAAGAGTTGTAGAGGATGGGATTCTGAAATTATTTTTTTCAAGTTAATTGTGACTTACGTTGGTTTTTTAACCTTTCATTTCTTTAAAAATTTATGTATATGGTGCTGTTACTTTTTCTTCCATTTCCTTGACTTTGTGTACATATCAATGTGTTAGTTTTATATAAATAGAACTAAGTATCTAAAAATGAATTATTATTTGGAGAAACTTTCTGCAAACAGAAAGTCAGCTGTGGTATGGGCAGTCTTCAGAGTTCATTACAGTACTTGCTAAATTATGTAAGGAATCCCATAAAAACAATTACATGCTGTTTATTAGATACAAAGACATTATTTTAATGTTACGGAATCCTATTTGGGCTAGTTCTAATGAAAATTTTCTCCACACTAAACTACTTAGTACCATGTATCAAATTCTAAAAGAATAGGAAATAGACGACACAATTCCTTTTCTAAATGTTTCAATCATTCAAGATAACACAGAGTGCAATTTATTACATCACTTTTTCAGTTACCATGTTTTCTCAGTTTTAAAATATTGATCCTATAATTTTTATGTGGATGCTTAGATCTGCTCTACAAAATATTTAGACCAAGAGCTTTTAATTGACCTGTAAAACTCATCTTTTAAGATTATGCTACCTTGTGATTGAGAAGGCATTCTACATATCTAACAAAATCTCTAGCACTCCATAAATTAGGCCTATAGAGACAGTTGTAAAATCAAAATTATACACTTTGACAGCATTAAAAATTAATCCAAACCCTAGGACGTTCCAGCCTTTCTGTTTTCAGCCATTTATGAAATGTTTAAAAATCTGTCATTTAATCAGCCCTGTGAGAGATAAAGAAATTAGGTCAGTGGTTTGGTTAAACTACTTTATAATAATAATGATAATGGAGAATTAAAACGAAAAATCCCAAAAGTATCGTTGTGTATAAAATCATTTCAGCTTTGTTAAATCTTGTATAAGGTTTAAAGGCAAGTCTCTTTTTCCCAGAAAGTAATCCAGCATAAATATTAGCCTGATATGGACATCTTTAGTCATTTAAAATTTGATTCATTTAGTTGACTTGAATCAGTCATGCATTGTTTTTAAGAGTAATAATAATTGTCAGTTCAAAAGGCCAGTTAATATAATCTACTGTAATTAAAGGAACAAATATACTATGAATATCTCTCAAATTTGTTGGAATTCCAGTGCCATCAACAATATACGGTACATTCATACCTCAGTTAAAGGACTTATCCATTCCAGAAGGCTGTCTTTTAACTTAGATCATTTTTTGCTTAACCCTTTCATATTGGCATGCATCCTAAGATTTGCAAAAATGGCATAAGAGGTGAAGCAGTCTGAATCATGATAAGTGTTATTTCGTGCCTTGATAGTGGAATGAATTTTGTGGGAAAATATACAAACCACTTGAATGGGCCATAAATGACTATATGGCAGCACTCACACTTCAGCTGAGGGTACGAGGAAGAATAGTGTGTCTTGAGATTTGTGGGGGATTGTACTACACCTCCCCGTCCCATATATATATTTGCTGGTTTTAGTTCTGATCTTTTACAATAGTATGTCAGCTGTAGTTGTAATTTTGCAAAATAAGGTTCAAGGAATATTAGAAAGAACATGTTTAACTTTGAAAGGTACTACATCTCCCCATCCCAGAACATTTCGTAAATATTTGTCCATAAATATACTCGGGGATTGTTGTTGATATTGGTTCTTATCTTTTTCAGCATTATGTGAGCTGTAATTATAATTTTGCAAAATAAAGTATAAAAAAGAATATTGGAGAAAACTTGTAACTCCCTAAAATTAGCATATTTTTACAAGTCTTGGAAAAGAGGTCCTATGCTTGGCTGGAAATATTTGCTTGCAACTTCCTGTGGAAGGTACAGAAAATTTTTTAGAATTTTTTCTGTATACTATGTGTATTTGCATATCTTCCTATTACCAATGATGTGTTTTCTTTTTGTAAGCTGGCTTACCTTGGAATTTGCCTGGCTTTTTGGGGTATTGTTACTGTATACATGATCTTTTCACTCGGTTAGCAAGCTTAGCATGCAGTAATTATACTAAAAAACATAAAATGAATAGATTAAATAAATGCAGATTTGATCTTAATTGTCTGTAATTAAGAGGTAATGACATTTGTGGTGGATGGTGAGAAAGATTTTTGACAGGAGAGTCATTTCCATGAAAATAGCAGGCAATTGCACTTCTGGAATTTTTTCTTTTCTGTCACTTTTTATTGCTTTCTTCTTGAGGTCCACTGTGTTTTACAGAAAACCCCTTTCCAGTGTTTGTTTTTGCCTGTTTTGAAGTGTGCTTTTAAGTGAGAGGTTGCATTGTCATTCCACAGGTTTACAACATAGTTTGTTACAACTTCGTTGGGGTGATATTTTCCAACAAAATTTTTCACTTCCCCTGTTTTGTGTGCATTTCTCCCTTTCGTCCTCCTCTGATGACAGTTCCTTTGTTGTTTGTTGTTGCTTTCTCTGAAGGTCTTCCAGTTATGTGCTGAGCACTGGTTTGTGCCCCACCAGTAAACCCCTCTACTCTACACCATCACTGACCTCTGAGCCCATGAAACTGCCGAGAGACATTATCTACCATAAAATGCTCAATCTTGCTGACATCCTTTGCAGGGATGTCCACTAAGTGAAACCTATGCATAAACAAAACCCTTCCCTTTGTTTCAGCTTGGAAAATAACACACACACACACACACACACACACACACACACACACACACACACACACACACACACACACACACACACACACACACACACACTCTCTCTCTCTCTCTCTCTCTCTCTCTCTCTCTCTCTCTCTCTCTCTCTCTCTCTCTCTCTCTCTCTCTCTCTCTCTCTCTCTCTCTCTCTCTTAATCCCATACATGTCTTTCTGTCTGTAAGCCAAGCAAAAGTCCGCTAATGGAGTGGATTTTTCCTTGGGTAAAACATCCTTGAACTGAAGTGTTAGTCAGTTCAGACAGCTGTTAACTGACATATATCAGACTAAGTCAATTGAACCAAAAATTAAAATACAGTATTAGAAAATTCCTGTATGGTTGAAAAATTGAAATTTCTTGAGTTGAACAAATTTACAAAATCTGACCAGAGTTGCCACAAATCGGGAAATGAATTCCATTGGAGCAATATTAAAAACTAAATTTTTAATACATGAACTACATGGTGTGCAAGTCATAAAAATTATCACCAAGATTTCTAATGAGAATTCATGGCTGACAATATGAATATGAATCCAAAGCTAGGTAACTGTCTACCAGTAGCCTAATTTCAAATATAGTAGTATGAGAGAAGGGATATAAATAATAATCTAAGACAGAAGTAAATGGCCTAAGTTAGTTTATGGTCCTGAAGTATTAGCTTTATGGAGAAAATGCTGTATGGGTTTTTTCTTTTTAGATGGGATCTGTATCCTCTTCATTCATCCATTACACAAGAAGAACAACAGAAGGTGTTTTGTATTTCACGACCAACATTCCGAAAAATCATTTTGTCAACCAACATAGCTGAGAGTTCAATAACAGTTCCAGATATTAAATATGGTGAGCTGAAGTTTGTTATTTTTTTAATTTCAAGAGTTTTATATACTCTGTGGTGACTTTTTTTACAGGAAATTTAATAGCCAATTCGTGTGGAGAGTGACTTTTCATGAATGATATATAGTTCTGTAAATATTAATTTTTGAGTTTCTTATTTTAACTGAAAGGTTAGAATACACATCAATTCTGACAGTATTGTACTGTATTACTCAGTAATACTGTAATGTCACATTACTCTAATATTTCCATATATGTATGTCACTTACTGAATAACTTACTATAAATATGTTTTCATTTACAGCTAGTATGCAAACCAAAAATATTCTCAATTGGCTAGTTTTTTTTTATTTCCAGTTGTGGATTTCTGCCTGACAAAAATCCTGACGTGTGATGTGATAACTAACTACACTTCCCTCAAATTAGCCTGGGCATCCAAAGCATCATGTAAACAGCGTGCTGGTAGATCCGGAAGAGTTTCAGATGGAAGAGTATACCGCCTTGTCCCACGTGGGTTCTTTGAGGTACATTTTAGTTCAACTGTGTCAGTGTATTATTATTATTATTATTATTATTATTATTATTATTATTGTTGTTGTTGTTGTTGTTGTTGTATTTAGAATTTGAATCATATTTGTGTGGAGCAAACCCACAGGGCCCATTGACTTTATATTCAAGCTTACAAAGAATATGATATTCATTTGAAAAAGTATCAGGATAAAATAGGAAATACAGAAGGAAGAGATCGGTTACCAGAAAAGAAAAAATAAACTAATAGATAGATAGATAAAAATGTAAGCAAATTATAAACTGTAAGGAGAGTTACTTTAGCGTAGTAATGCATTGCATCTGTGCTTGGACTTTTGAGGTTCCAGTTGCACAACATTCTCAGGGAGTCTGTTTTAAAGTCCAACAGTATGAGGAATAAAGGCCCCCTGGAAGTGAGAGGTTCAACATGGAGGCACATTTACTCCATATTGGTACTGCTCCATATTGCTTCTCTGTCAAACTTCTCTTATCCAGAGGTCCTTTATTCCTCATACCGTTGGACTGTGGAACATTCTCCCTGAGGATGTTGGTGTTCAGCAAATCTGGTTGCTCTCAGTAGGAAAAGAGGAGCAGGGATCAATTATGAATGTGAAAAGATCTGTTAAAATACAGCTTAAGGAAAATTGACAAATGACACCATCCATTGATGGTCCAAGCCATAACTGCTAAAGTTGGGAAACAGAGACCTAGCACTCCAAACCACTCTGACTAAAAAGAGAGAAATGTATGGCCAAGGCAGACATTCACACTGGAGAACAATATTCTAGTAAGGGAAGCACAGATGATATGAAACATTTTGCATTGATTTTATCAGTTATAAATGTATTAGGCCTTATGTATGATACCTAACTTTTGAGTGGCTTTTGCTTACTCTTTCATTAGATGTTTCTCAAAAGTAAGATGTGAGTCAAAGGTTACATCAAGTACAGTATAGTTAAAGCTTCAGAATTATTCAGCAGAGTCCCATCTGCTTGAAAGGGATGATGGGGTGGAAAATCAGTGCGAGATCTACGAATCAATAGTGTTTTTGTTTTACTGGAGCTCAGCCACATACCCCACCGACTACACCATTCACGAGTTGGCTCCATGTCATGATTGAGACTAAGGGCAGCTTCATTTCTCAGAAGTGTTATATAACTGGCCTGGGCCTGAACAATCTGGTTTTCAGGCCAACACCCACATCTGTTGTATGCACTAAAAATAACATTGGACTAAGAACACTACCGTGTGGAGCTCCAGGCACAATAGGGCTTGGTTTGCTAAAGATCCCATCAACAGCAACTCGCTGCTGCCTACCTGTTAGGAAATCTTGAAGTAATCCTAAGACATATCCACCAACTCCAAGATACTGAAGTTTATAAAGAGCCACTACAAACTATTTGAATTGCTCTACACTCAAAATCCTTATCAAGGTTCTCTTGCAAATAACATGTTAAATCTTATAAGAGCATCTGTTCCCTATATGCATATTGACTATCTGCTAACAATCCTTTAGATTCTACATACTTGTAAATTGGCTTGAAGGTAAGCTTTCTGCAACTTTGGAGAACACAGAGAGAATGGAAATTGGCCTATAGTTACTGCAGTTTGCAAATACAGGCAGGCCCCGGTTAACGGTGGGCTTGGTTAACAGTGATCTGATTTTATGGGGCTTGTCTAGCGACAAAAATCGGCAATTTTTGGCGCCGAAAATCGCTGATTTCTGCTTATCGGCGCTGATAATCGGGTATTGGCGCTGATACATACCTAACAGAGGCGCCGATAACCAAAAGTCTGTGCTTTTCGGCGCTGATACCCCCCGAAAATCACCAAAAAAGCGCCGAAATCGCTGATTTTTGGTTAGCGGCGATTTTCGGTTATCATCACACCCTCGGAAACGGAACCCCGCCGATAACCAGGGACTGCCTGTATGCCATTCTATGGAACAGGTAGCCCTTCGTTGGCTGAGTCAGTAGAGCTTCAGACTGTCACTCGATGGGCCGGAGTTCAATTCCCCCGGCTGGCTGATGAAGAGTTAGAGGAATTTATTTCTGGTGATAGAAATTCATTTCTCGCTATAATGTGGTTCGGATTCCACAATAAGCTGTAGGTCCCGTTGCTAAGTAACCAATTGGTTCTTAGCCACGTACAATAAGTCTAATCCTTCGGGCCAGCCCTAGGAGAGATGTTAATCAGCTCAGTGGTCTGGTAAAACTAAGGTATACTTACTTTACTTTTTAGAACAGGTGCTGTATTACTAAGCATCAACTCACCTGCAACAATACTATCGTGACATAAAAATCTACAGAATCTTGGTAGACCACACTCTAGAAACCATTTTAAAAGACAGGGAAGAAACCATCAGAATCTTCTCCACTCCAGCTATCAAGATTATCAAGAAATTTCTTGACATCCCTAGAGCAAAATGCAAATTTTGTAAAAATAGGTTCAAGATGATGAATATCAGGGAGAGGGACATCTTCAGTTAATTGCTTAGCTTCAAAAGCTTGATTTATCATTCAGCCTTTTCCTTATGTTCAGTAACCAATCTACCATCATCTTAACCCAAAGGTAGATGATGTCAATTTGAACCACGACACATGAGACAGTAATTTCATCAATTTTCCTCTTTAAGGAGTTATTGTGATTTCTCTCATCTACATGGTAAATTCTATTTGCAGCATGGAGAGAATCAACATAAATGGTGCAATGTTCATTTGATTGATTTCATATTCATGTGTTGAATTTGGTCTGTTTGTCATGGTGAGCTCATCCTCATGTATCATCAAAGCATGGCTGGTTGTTTGTCTGAATCTTTATGACCTTTTTAGGGACATACCTTACTAAAATAGCAATCAGCATTTCATTTAACTTCTTTTTGGGATCAGGATCTGTTATAGCATCTGAAATATTAAGTGCCTAAGAAGCGTCACTGATGTGATCCCAATTTGCTCTAGATTTCAGCCAGACCAATGGTAGCATTAGAAATACACTGATTGACAGATATGTTCATCTTTGTGGCGCAGTGGTCAGAGGTGCCTATTACTTACAGATCTTAGACTTGACGATAGAAGGAACACCTGGGAATATGAGGCCTAATCAATTAACAGAAGTATGCATGGGTTCTTCAGTTAGCTGGACAAAATCAGAGGATACATAGAACTCTAGAGCAGATTGCACCTTCTTTGATATTTTAACCACTTTGTTGACCCTCTGATACACTTACTCCTAATCCTATCCTCCCTTGTTACTCCAGACATCCATCTTAGGATTTTCATCTCTGCTACGTCCATTTTCTTCTCTTTGTCATGCTATATCTGTATCATATAGCATAGCTGGTCTTACCAATCCCTTAAGGAACTTTCCCTTTAGTCTTCATGGCTCTCTTTTGTCACAAAGGACTCCAGAGATAGCCCTCCAATTGTTCTAACCTGCATGTATCTGATGTTTTACTTCCTCCTCCAATTGTTCTAACTGCTTGTGTCCAATGATTTACTTCCTCATCCATTCTTCCACCAGCATCTACTAAAGAACCCAGTTATTTGAACTTACCTACTCTCATTATTTCTTTTCCATCCAACCTTATACTCTCCCTGCCATCCCCTCAATGGTGGTACAGTACACATATACAGTATTTGTTTTTTTACTTGTTTATCCTCATTCCTGTATCCCAGTGCTACTCTCCACATCTCCAACTTCCCCTCCAGAACCTCCCTCTTCTCTGCACACAACACAATGTCATCTGCATGTAATATGCACCTGGCACACACTCTCTTACCTTGCCTGTCATGCTATCCATCATGATGTTGAAAATAAAATGGATAAGGTCAGATCCCTGGTGTAATCCAACCCTCACTTCAAATCCTTCATTCTCTACAACAGTGCAACTCACTCTGGTATACACATTTTGATGTATCTCTGAATCATCTTGTGCCACTTCCTCAGCACCTTGCGCCACTTTCTGAGCACCTGACGCCACTTCCTGCGCTCCCAGCACCAATTCCTGAATACCCAGCGCCCGCCTCTTAGCACCAAGTGCCTGCTCCCAGGTGTTCTCCTCTTCAGTCTACTCAGAGACTGAGGTCTCCTTCACCTTCACCTTTGGATAATGACGAGCCGACTCTGGCTCCTGTTAAGTGGCAGTTAGCTGTAATCGTGGACTTATTAAAGAAAGCTCCTCCTCTTCCAAGACTTCTCAGGACGCTATCCTGTCCTCGGTCTCCTCAGAAGAGGAGGTCGACCAAGAACCTGCTCCTCCTTCAGCCTATGCAGCTTTGTTGCCATATCTTCTGGCAAATTTTCGCACCTTTTTCGCCCCAGCTGCCCTGGTCTTGCCTGCTTCGACCTTTTTATTGAGGAATCGACCAGACAACAGGACAAGACTTCCCATAATGGTTCTTTCTTCATTCTCCAAGAAATCCTTCGAGGAGATGGGTGGGAGACTGGCTTCCGGCCAACAGGGAGCAAGGCACAGTGTCTTTTGCCTTTCCTCCCTCTCGCTTGATCCACAGGAGGTACTTATCCTACGTGACCGGTGAGGCCCCTTCTTTGGGAGTCGCAGGACTACCTGATTCACCAAACGTCGTCCAAGTGAACTCGATGTCCCTTCGGCAAAGAAAATGCCATATACTTGCGACTCTCCTTGCTAAGTGGTACTTGCAAGTACCCTTGCATCAGATCAGTTGAAGAATAAGTACAGTATTCTTACCCCTAATTTCAAAAAATAAAGCTGGCAAACACGCCACAGGGTAACAATCAGGAATGGTTTTCTCGTTCAACTTCCTAAAGTCCACACAAACCCAGACTGAACCATCCTTCTTAGGCGCTGCTAACAATGGAAAATTAAAAGGTGAGGAACTGGGCATAACAGTGCCTTCCTTCTCCCACTTATTAACGTCCTGTTCTACCTGTTCTCTAATCTTAAAAGGAATCTTATAAGAAGGGACAAAAATAGGCTTAGTCTTCTCCTCTAAATGAACCTTGTGTTCTAACACATTTGTTAACCCTAACTTATCCCCTTTACATGTGACTATGTCTGCAAACTCAGCCAGAACATTTTCCACACCCTCAGTATATTCTTTAAAATCAGCATTGGCTAAATGATCCTTAAAAACCTGCCTCCTAGCCTGTAAATCTGCTTCTGAAAATTCACACGTCCCCGACAATAGCAACTGAATTATCTTCATCAACCCAGTCAACAAATTCAACTGCATAGAACCCTTCTGATAGTTCTGAACTGAATCATTACAGTTTAGCAACTCCACCCAAGTATCCCCGGAACTTGATACATTACTTATAGAAACCGTTCACACTACCACCTTCAGCTTTTCAATACACTCATCCACACACACTTGTCTGGGTTTATGCACACCTTTCATTCGTACTTTCACCATAGAAACCATACCAGGACCAAGAACCACATCATCCGACAAAACCCCCTAATAACATTTCCTACCCACAGAAACGTGTTCAGAATCCACCCGCAAATCCTCATTTATACCCTACCCATTATAATCATCCACTCTACTTATGTCCATTCCCTCGTGAGATGCAAAAACACTAGGTACTCCAACAATTATACTGCATACCCCTGTATGAACCGAGGTTGTGTGTTGCCGACATGCTGGATGACCCAGTAACAAAGTATTTCCCAAAGCAGCCCCTCGTATAACAAATATTAGTTCTGTAAAAGTTCTACCCCCAAGAGATAAACACACATTTATGTAGCCCAAAACCTGTAACCTATTTGCTTGTACATCACATACTGTCTCTTTAGCAGGCCTCAAAGAACAATCGGAAAACATTGATCGGAACAACCCCTAATTCATCAAATTAATAGGGGTGCCTGTATCTATAAAGATATTCATATCAACCCCATACACAGACCCTTTTACCACTGGCTTCGGCTCTGAGGGCTCACCTAGAAGTCCTATATCACAAGAAACCACCCCTTTTATCTCTTCCCTTTCTGCTGCTTGGTCCTCCAGAAATTTTGTTGGTCCCTTGAGGCTCCCGAAAAACACCTAGAGTAGTTCTCCTACCTGCCAGACCAGCTCTCTGAGGCGTGCTTCTAGACTCATTCTGTTGAAGAAGCGAGCAAAACTGCCAGCTGTGATATGCAGACTTGCAAGTGCCACAATATTTCACCCTACAAAACTTCTTAGTATGGCCCTGCCTATTACAATTATAATAATGCCCCTGAGATCCTGAACTCGCAAAAGTCTTATCATCCTCTTCTTTGGCACATAACTTCATAATTGTGGAATCAGAATTACTCTATGTATGATGCTTCGGAATAGCCCTGGAAGATTTCAGCATCCCGTCCAAAAAAGGAGCTGTCTAATGTAGGACATTTCGACATATGCTTACGAATTTGAGAGAACAGTAAATTCTCATCCGACCCTCTATCTTTCTCCTTGTCCCAACCATTTACGACAGCATCAGGAACATTATTCAGAATCCATGCATATTGCAATAGTTTCTCAAGATTCTCTCTTGTAATAAAGCCTCCATTTACCAACCACAATTTCTCAACTTGTTCAAAAAGTCAAAACATCTGGCACTAAATGTGACCAGCAAATCATGGCCTTTACAGACCTTGAAAAGAAATCTTAGATCTCAAACTGCATTGCTTGCTCCAGCTGTTCCATATGACGCTCTAAAAAAATCTGTAAGATCGTCCCAGGTCCTACACTTCAAAGTGATGACTCTGGCAACACTGTCCAATATCCCCTTTATCTAAACTAAAGAAGCCTTTTGTTCCATTGAAAGCTTCTACCCCATCCGTTATTTTCTTGGCAACTAAAAAATTTGTCACCCCCTTTATAAAAATCTTGAGGGGAACTGAAAGAACGCCATCAACCAGCCCAGGAAAAGGCCGAACTCCAGCGTTTACGGATGTGAATTTATGCAACATTGTCGTCACTTTATCCTTACCTTTGTTAGCCTCTGCCATAGTAGTATCCAAACAGATAACCCTCCAAGATCCAAGAACCCTACCTGATGTCAACTCCATATAACTCCCCAAAGATAGAAAGGGCAAGGAGAAAAAAAAAAGTTAAAAATTCAACAAACCCCCAACACTAAATGCACATGCAAACCATTAAATCAAATTCTAAACGCCAAATGGTAACAGTGAAGTAACCCTAACCGCAGATGCGAACAATTAAGAAAAAAAAAATTCTAAACACCAAATGTGATGATAACCAGAAATTTTCCTGAACACGAAGTGCTTCAGTCCACCCACACAAAGAAAACGGGCTCACAGAGAGAATGGGGTAACAGGATCAAACCAGCCCCGGACTAAAACGAGATAGCGCTCTCAATGACGTCATAAGATCGTCACCATTCACTAATGAAAGCTTCACTCACCCACAGCAAATACAGTAGAACTCTCTCTTAATTAGCCCCCATTACAAGTAACTAACAAGAAAAAATCATAGTAACACTCATGTAACCCGTTCTCACTACCATGGCAGAAAAATACCTAGCTAACCTGAAAGATAAACACAATTATCGATCTTTCAATTGCGTCCACTCACACTAGCCACAAGTTCTCAACGCAACTAACTCGATAACATTGCGCGCTTGGTCGACTGCAAAAAACTCCCTCAGTTAGGAGAGAGGCACATATAACAACAAAAAGGCACACCCTAATTCTTAACAACCTTATTTCCTTGTAAGGTAAATCTCTTCGGAGCGCACCTATGCACTATAATACCCAAGTGTAAATCCCACTGCTGCCACCAAATATATCTGTTACACAGTTGAGAGGAAATTTCATTGGTTACTCTCGTTGCTAAGTAACCAATTGGTTCTTAGCCACGTAAAATAAGTCTAATCCTTCGGGCCAGCCCTAGGAGAGCTGTTAATCAGCTCAGTGGTCTGGTAAAACTAAGGTATACTTTTTTTCCTACAAGTCAAGAAGTCCCATCTATTGGTAGCTTGATAGTGACCGCATCAAAAAGGTTACTGGTAATGCACATGTACACACACACACACACACACACACACACACACACACACACACACACACACACACACACACACACACACACACTCTCTCTCTCTCTCTCTCTCTCTCTCTCTCTCTCTCTCTCTCTCTCTAAGTCAACAGCTTGGATTGCAAGAAACAAGAGATGAAATAAAGTCCATCATATTCAACTAATTGTTCTCTACATTGTTATTCCACAATAGGTCAAATAAGTCTAAGTCCAGTATATTCCCAGTGAGTAATTTTCACCTCTCCTCAGCGAAACATCTGTAGAAGTCAAATAAAACCCTTACTAAACAAATGCATAAAAATAAAGATATAGGAATTCCTCCCTGTTACTTATGTTACCTATAAAGTACACACAATGTAATAAATGCTTGACCCAAGTTTGATATATGTTAAATGAAAAGAACAATCTACAGTTTGGGAAATCTAAAATGATTCCTACTTCCCAACAGTAATGTTCACAATTCTCAGTCGACAGTCTTGAACCAGAAAGTCTTCACTGAAGACTTCTACTAACATTCAGTGTTGGTCTTCGAATGACAATTTGTTTGATAGCTAATCCCTTCACACCCTGGGACGACTCCTAAAGGAAACGCACGTACTAACGTATTTTCTGGAACCTGGACATTTCCTCGAACGCACTCACAAAGTCTTGTGGCAAGGCTGGGATGTTCTCACATTTTGAAAATACCCAACATATTTAACACGTATACAGTTTTACTAATTAGGAAACACGCCAGACAACAGCTAATCATCCTGTCAAGGTTCTTCACAATGCCTTTAGCCACACTTATTAATCAAACATCTACTATTCCGACTCATTCAGAATAAGTAGAGCATTTCAAATCATGAGTGTTATCATATAGCCTAAACAGTTTGAAACTTACTAACCCAATCGTAGCCTAAGTCTTATACTATGACACCCAGTTACTTCATTCTTATGCTACTTTAAATTGTGATTAAATCAATGCATTGCGTGTGTATATTAATCTAAACATAAACAATATAAACTTCCTGTTGACACATTCAGTGTTGCTAGCATGAAATACAGTAGAATCAGATTGGTGTGAGCACAATCTCCGCTTCGTAACCCTCATCCAAAGCATACCTCAAGAAATTCTTCTTATATTTAGATATGCATATCTCCTAAAGAAATTTTTCCCAAATGTACAAGGAATACTTAGGTGGATTTGAAGGCACCGACGACTATGGCTGCATTCCCCTTTCTTGAGTCCTTACTAGCTCGAACCACACTGTATCAAGGCTGTGAAGAGACTGCCTTCATGGCTGTCTTTGACCGACACCAAACATTCGACTAACCACCGGACAAACACCCAATACCGTTAGTTAAGCACTATACACGTATACAGTACTTACAATTAAATCCATAAAACAGCCAAAACAATGCTTTTCATTACTAAATACAAGCACATCAAAACATAATATCATCCTCCTGCATAAAAGTATACCACAACTTGCGGAAAAGTATGACCTCTCTTGTCGAAGTTTCGACATCTACTGTGTATTGTAATTCATAAAATGCTTGTGACCTATGAGGTTTTCAGATATATAAGACTTCATTTTATTATGAAAATGGCATTCTAAGCTTAGCCCTGGTAATAAACTAGTTTTCTCCCCTCCTCATAGGAGGGCCCTCCTTATAGTGAACCCTGCCAGTGGCTACAGCTCCCTAAACTGGGTTTCTCACCTCGTAATAGGGCATACAGCTAAGCTGCTCAGAATCCTAGTTGCGGTGCTTATGGCTCCGTAATCCTAGTTACTGTGCCATAACTTCGGAGCATCAGCTGTGACCTGGAACTGATTTTTTTATTAATAAATTTGAAAAGGCGCTGTAAGATCAGAACGTCATAAGTCGGAGCCACCGTAACCCGGCGACTGCCTGTATTTATTTTCTAGATCTCTCTGTCTTGCTGTCCTACCACTCCAACTCCTTTTTTTTTTCACTTTTTTTAAGTGTTCTTAATGTATAGTACAAGGATTGTATAGTAAAAGAGTTTGCACTTTGGCATGGCACTGGTCTAAAACCTACTATAGTAGTACAGTATTTGGAAACTGCGTATCCTTTGTTATATGATGCAGGGATTCATGACTTTGTAGATACTATTAGACTTTTTCTCCTGTGATGCTGTTAGAAATTAGTTTCAAAACTGCAAATCAAACATTTTTGCTGATGATTTTGTTCATTGCCGTGCCTTTTTTGTTTTATTTGTTTTCAGACACTACCTTCATATGCAACTCCAGAACTTTGCCGTACTCCCTTGAGTCATGTAGTATTGAAGACCAAGATACTTGATATGGGAGAGCCAAGAGCCCTGTTAGCATTAGCCATTGATCCTCCAAATTTAGCTGACATAAATCGGACAATTTTAACCCTCAAACAGGTAAATTTTTCATATGTTATTTTGCTGTGTATGTACATTTTGAACCCTGTTGTGACGTCTTGCAGTCAGATGGTACTTTTATGAAATTTGTATTAGAGTTTTTTATGAAAAAATGCACTTAAAATATAAACTTAAGATAAAAAAGGTTTATAAAAGTAATAAAAAACTAAGGTACAACAGTCTAGAAACAAAGTACCCTTGGTATATTGGGTTTGCTTTTTGAAAGTGAACCAGAAACTGGAAACTTGAAAGCTTTCATTAACTGTTTTTCC
Organism: Macrobrachium rosenbergii; assembly: GCF_040412425.1. Taxonomy (NCBI): domain Eukaryota; kingdom Metazoa; phylum Arthropoda; class Malacostraca; order Decapoda; family Palaemonidae; genus Macrobrachium; species Macrobrachium rosenbergii. The sequence continues at coordinate 58,187,446 of NC_089788.1, forward strand.
ATACACAAGCCAACTTAAGAGCACTCATATATTTTATTAGAATGCACATCGGGATGGCTAAGAGGAAGGGTAATGCATTATTATATTATCTACTGGACATGCAGTATGTTAAAGTACAGCACATTTTATCATGGTGCTCATATTTTTAAACTTGAGAGCAGGGCCAGTGTATTGTATATTAAAACCAGGATTTGAATAGTAATGTCTGCTCTAGTGTGCTAGTCCATGACTTTTAGGCCTAACTGTAATCCATTCCAATCCTACCACTGATAATGGATAAAATGATGGCAGGTCATTTACTTTTTAAGTGGCATTTACTGTACTTCATCTTCCATCAGTTAAATATGCTCTTTTTCCAATTGGCCTTTTGGTATGAGGTGAGTATTCAAAGAATTTATTTTCAGGTAAATTTCAGTTGTGAAACTTAGTACTTCTATATTACTCTTAATGCAAACTTACTCTATAGACCCCCACACACATATATAATGTATATGTATACTAGGGAGGAATGTCTCATTTACTAATATCTAAGAAATGAAGTCACTCATTGAAATGAAGTAGATAAAGTACATACTGTAAATGAAAAAGAATAACATAGTTAAATATTAAGGCAGATCCTTTTAATAAGGTAAACTGAAAATGTTATAAGAAAATCTAATCACATAAATCAGGAACAAAATATACAAACTCCAAAACATAAGCCACCAGCAATGCATGTTCACCTTGACTTAAGACACAGTAGTGGTTTGAAATATATTTTTATCTCTACAGAGCCATCACTAATACATACATCTCATGTGGCTTTTAGGATTTTACAAAAATTATACAAGTTACATTGGAAGAAATGACAAGTGAAAACAATGAAATACAACAAAATGTACAAGAGGTGCATATATATATATAGCTACACAGTTCTTCTATCATCCACTGTTGTTTCTACTTATACAAACAGCTTCCAACTTACGACTAAGTTAAGTTCTGACACGCCATTCATAAGTTGGAATGGTAACAGGTCAGATGATCGAAAAATATCTTGTAGAGTACAACACTATGTTGACAGGCAGTCCCCGGGTTACGGTGTGGGTTCCGTTCCAGTAGAGTGCCTTAAGCCGGAAATCACTGGAACCCAGAACATTGTAAGAAAAATTTATAAAAATAGAGAGAGAGAGAGACTTTTGTAAGCCTGGGAAAAGAAACAGGTTTTTAAGCTTTGCCCTGGTAATGTAAACTGGTTTCCTAAGTGTAAACTGGTTTTCTCACCTCCTTATAGTGAACCTCACGGTGCCATAACTTTGGAACATCAGCCATAACCTGGAACCGATTTTTTGATGAATAATAATCATGATTAACGAGTACATTATACTCGGTATAGCAAGGGAAGGTGTTAACATCATTATGATTTTTATAGTTATTACTGTACTTAACAACTTTAAATGAAATGAATATATGTGTAGGATGCAAAACATTTAGGAATAGGTGAAAACAATGTCAGAAACTCACAGCTTTACTTCATTTAAAATTTACTTGATTTGCATAAAAAAAGGTAAGCTGCATTTTTAACCTAGCTTTGTTAATTGACAAAAAAGTAGCTCTGAACTGTGTTTTATTGAGAAACTAATGGCAGTGAGGATGTCAGTACTATTATGGCGACAATTAGCAATGATGTCAGTGAAACTCAGTACACTGAAGATTTTCAGAATGTAAACATAACCAGAATATAAATGATGTGCAATCACAGTGGTAACAGTTTGTAATTCTGTAGGATAATTTTGTTTGTTCTATATTACTAATGAAGATCTTGCATACGTTAAGCTGGTAATTTTGAGAATGTAAAAATTACCAGAGCATAAATGGTATATGATCACAATGTTCACATTTTGTATATACTATATGATAAATTTTGTTTGTTTATATGGGGAGTTATCCCCTGAACCAGCAGGACGAGTCAGAATGGGAGCAATGGGATGGGTTGTAGTGATGGACAGTGATTCTTGTGTTTTTAATGTTATGTGCTACTCATGTTACTGGTTCTTATCAGAACTTAGAAAAAGATAATTTCCCACTGTCTCAGACCCTAACCCCCTTAATACCATTGATACTACAGGTAGTGCTCGAGTTACGATAATTCGCTTTTACGATGGGGGTTAGCAATTAATATCGATACGACAATATTTTGAAAATACGTATTTTTAAATTTCGTGGGCGACTGGCGCTGGCAACAACATACAATCAGGCAGCGTACGGTGTACGATACGTTGGCCCGAGAGGCTGGAATAGGTACATTAATTCAATGAGCTGACCTCACTTGCTCTCGTTGTGTCGGAAGTTAAAATAGGTCAGTGTTCGGTTGCAATTTTTGTGCGTTTGTAAATACAGGTAAACGACGAGTGACGATGATTCGTCTTACGATAATTCGAGTTTACGATGGAGTTAGCAATTAATACCAGTACGACAATATTTAGAAAATATTTTTAAATTTTGAGCGGGCACAGGCAACAGCGTACACTACAGTTGCCGTAGAATCAGGCAGCAAGAGAGCCTAACTTACAATAGACCAATTTCTTTTTCTCCATCTCTTTATTCCATCTTCTAGTTAAAAAAGTAAGAGAATGATAAAAGTATTGTTAGTAACCTTATACTCTTGCGAAAATGTGTATAGCCATAAACAACTGAACGAGACTCTCTTGTTTTGCTAATAACCAAATCGGATAACAACTGTTTTGCTTGTATTTCAACCATCGTACTAGTAAACAATTATCGTAGTTATGTTAAAAATGACGTTAAGCACTGATATGTTTTTACGCTACCCTTATCCGCTTTGGAGAAAAGATCGGCAAGGAAATATACTGTTACAGTAAATTTAAGCTGCAAGTTGTAGTTGAAGCTGAGAAAAGAATGTTCAAGCTGCTAATGACTATAAATTATGGTGCATTGGCAACATGGATGAAACTCGACAGCAAATAAAATTGGAAAGTATTTCAATCAAAACTACTGGGCATGAAAGAACGCATATTACTGATGTTTTCATGCCGATAAAAGATAAATACGAAAAGCTCGTAGTATGATGATGACATCAAGAGAAAATAGAGAATGGAATCTTGATTTTTTTTTTTTTTTTTACACAAAACAAACGGCCAGCCGCCAACGTCATCTATTTATGAAAAAAATGGCTAAATTAATTTCACAACGAGACATATTCAAGTTATATTTCGACTTAAAAACACTTCGTATAACGAAAAGTACATATGTCCCTTACAAATAAAGTATCTAGAGATTCATTTACGCTAACTAGAAGCAAGAAATGCCCTCTGAACCGAGTTAAATGCAGCGAAATAAAGACCGCGTGATCAATTCCCAAACCAAAACATTTGATTGCTACGATCTGAATTTATAATGCAAAAGCAATATAAGAATATTTGCGATTGGATACAGTGTAGTAAAGCATAACTTTTTAAAAGATCCATGGAAAAGATGCGCATTCGTTATTTTGATGTTTGTGTAATACGGTGTTATGTGAAAATAGAATAAAGTATAATGTAGGCTAGGCTACCGTATATGATATACAAAAGTGCAGGCTAGGCCATGTTTGTTATTCAAATTCTCATTATACTGACTCATCATGTCAATCTGCATTGAACCTGCAGAGTTAGCTGACACTAGTAATTACTATACCATATATGTATAAAGTATACTGTGTAGTGTAGGCTAGGCTACCATATATGTGTAATACCCCTTACAGACTCAACACTACTTTGAAGTGTTACGTGACGTGCCTTTGCGATCTATCATCAGAAAGCATGGTAATTTCGACCCTTTCCCTCCTCCTAACACTCATCCACACAGACCCTCCCCTCTCTCTCTCTCTCTCTCTCGGACACTGCTCGCATTTTTCCCTCTCAGAAAATTTCTCTCTCTCTCTCACACACGGATTTCTCTCTTCTCAAATATCATCCTCAAAAGGAATGGATCATCTAAGGAAATGCAATCTTTCCTACAAAAATAGATTTATTATTCAAACCAACCCAACCAGTAATGAATGAACAAAGAAAAGATTAAAATGCATAATAAATGAGTTATCAAGTCAAAATACTGACTAAAAGTCTTATTATAGTTAAGCCTTTTAAACACAAAAACTCTCACATACTCCATATTAGACATCATAAGTCTAGTCTTAAGTCAACCACATGAGAAACACCGACATTGCAAAGGTTTGCATTGTCTTCTCTATAACCACACCAATTCCACAGATATCATCATAATGTCACCACAGTGTCACCACAGACATCTGTCGAAAGAATTAAGCACAAAAGTAACCTCCCAAAAATATACAAGTGCAAAACATAATAACGAAAGTCTAAAATGCATGATTAATAATGGTTAAGCAATACATAATAAAATAGAATATTAAAGTGGCATGAATGGTTATATTCAACTTTCCACACAAGTTCATAAGTGTCTTAAAATATGGTAAAAATCACAAGTTCACAATTCACACAGAAAAAAGAAGAGTCTGAACTTTACCTTATTCTGCCAGTTTCTAAGAGATTGGAACACTCAAAGCTATGTCTGGACGATCTCGCTCTAGCTTCGCTAATGAACGATCAGACTTACTTTTGGGCAGAATTAGACACAAAATCTATATTTTCTAATGCACAAACTTATGTACTCGCATGTCAACTCGGTCATCTGTTTCACATACCAGAGCCAATATTGTGTGTTCATCAAGCCAAACAGCTGAAGTAACCAAACTATTTGCTGAATGCAATGATTTTGCGACTGTCGGTCTGACCTACTTCATTCTTGCAGCTATCTCCCTTTCATCACATCTTATAGCATGTTAGTTATGAATTGGATATATTTCCCTTAAATAGTGCTCAGCCACCCCATAAGAGCGTCTCGCTCTCTTAATGGCGAACTAAAATAAAAGCATATGTATAAAACATAACAAATAGAGCTATGCTCAATTAGCAATGTCTACTGCACTGCAGTTTTAAGTACTGCTCTCATGAAGTACTTGCAAAGTCACTGGGGTCGTTTTCTTAGAGCCCTTGCATGTAGTCTTACAAGCGCAAATAAGCTTTACTACCCCCACAATAAGAATTATCAGTAAAATAGCCACTAAAACTATCAAAATAGCTGGCATAATATATTGCTGATACTCGACCATCAACGGATCATCGTCTTCTTCTAACGGCGGAACAGTTACCGGTACCACTGTTGTAGGCACTGGAACTACATCATGATCGTTACGCATATGACGCATGAATATCTTCTCAGAACTGTGGAACACAGCACGGCTAATTACGAAGAAGCCTGTTGATACCACACGACACGAAGCGTCAAACAGCTTAGATCCTTCAAGAATGAATGACGTCGACTTGTTACCCTGGCACATCGTCGTAACAGGACATTCTTTGCAGTATATTTAGTAAGAGTTCTGGTGGAGGTTATGTGGTATTCAAGTGGAAACTGTATAAAGTCACATTCTGTGGGTGTCTGTCTATGAACCAATGATAATTCACAACCACCCACAGATACAACTCGCAACTGGAAAACATCATTATGTCACACACATACTTCTCCCTAACCAAGGTACAACCTGTCTTATAATCAACTCCCGAACCTTGATATTGATCTCCTAAAATGAACATGGTCTCTAATCCATCCCATGTCACTATTAAGTCTCCAAAAGCACTAGGAAAAGGTCTAATAACAAAACTAAGAAAAGGCTTCATGGTACTGACAGGAACGTATACTATCAATCCCCGATCAGACAATCTCACCCTCAAAACATTATAATATAAATACAAATCTCCTCCCGTGAATAATACTTTCGCCCCATGTAGATAAGCGGAATTCCTTAGAACGTTTTCTAAGTATCCTAAAGGTAATATATCACCATACACACGACCATCTGCTGCAGCAATAATTGCTTTTATTTGCATTTGCACTTCTATCCTTAGAGAATCAGTTTCTTTCTCATTAAGAAAAGTATGTTGGATCGTAAGAAGTGCTATTGTCACATCAAGATCTTCTTTCAACCCTTCTACTGTAACTGACAAATCATTCAAAGAATGTCTAATTGTTTCAAAACCACTTCTCAATTTCTCATTACTTTCTTGCAACTGATTTAACTGTTTCCCCTGAGCTATTAAGTCTCTTTGAACTCCTGCTACTTTGACTAAACTTCCAACGGACATAGCTCCAACCACAGCAATCACACCAACACCTAGAAGAACTGAAGGTGCTGCTCTTTTACTTCTCCTATTCTCTACAGAAGGTGAATTTCCTGGAGTAATGTCAGGAATCCATTCTAACGTTTTATCTATCCCTTTATCAAATCTATCTAATGTTATTCTTATTTCTCTCATTAATCTATTTAAAGAGACTGGCAAAGTTCTCTTATTCTCTACTTCATCTAGCGTCTTTCTCATTTGGTGTAACCTATCCTTGGAATCATTCAATTCCTCTTTGGCTGATCCTATATTGTCGAATTCCACACTTATGGTCACTTGGTCCGAAGCTAACCAGACTTCATGATCATCTTCAACCACTACACCTGGTCCTAAACGAACTTCTTGTGACCCCCAGGTTACTGTACTCAACAGGATTATCACTAAGAACTTCAGCATCTAGAATGAACAAGAGACAAAAAAAACAATAAATATCATATATATACAAATATCAACCCATTTATCCCTCTAATTATATACAAATGTTCCATTACATCCCAACTTTCTTTAATTTTGAAATATGGGTCAATTTCGTCACACCAGTATTTACATCTTTTCTTACAAATCTATTCCCTTTTTTGATCTCTACAATCTCAAAAGGTCCATGGAACTTTGGAATTAATTTATAATTCGGATCATTCCGAACATTCACTTTAACAAACACTATCACCCATGGAAATAGCTACTCCCCGCGATTTAGAGTTACTCTTCTCTACCATTTATTTGAACTAAGTTCAAGTTCTTTACTGATACACGCAAATCTTTCTCTCGCTGTATTTATCAACGAAGTAACTGTAACATCGCCCTTAACTTGCTCTGGTAACAAATCAAAAGGTTCTTTCAACTTGTACCCATACAAAGCTTCTGCTGGAGATATCTTAACCCTTTAATGCCGAAGCCCTGTTTACAAAAACGTCTCCCGTATGCCGGCGGCGTTCGGTGAGTTAGCGCCGAAGCGGAAAAAAAGTTTTTTTCAAAAAATCACAGCACCCTTAGTTTTTAAGATTAAGAGTTCATTTTTGGCTCATTTTTTGTCATTGCCTGAAGTTTAGTATGCAACCATCAGAAATGAAAAAAATATTATCATATATAAATATTGGAATATATGACAGCGAAAAAAAAAAAAAACGTATATAATTGTATACAAATCGCTGTAAGCAAAACGGTTAAAGCTAATGAGTTCATTTTTTTAGTTGTATTGTACACTAAATTGCAATGATTTTGGTATATAAAAAATTTTAAAACGATCAAAGCAACACAGAGAAAATATTATCACAAAATGATGCATGAATTCGTAACATGCGGACGTAAAAAATGTTTTTTTCAAAATTCACCATAAATCGAAATATTGTGCTAGAGACTTCCCGTTTGTTGAAAAATGAAGCTAATTGATTGAATATTACCAGACTGTAAGTGTTTTAGCTTTTAATTGCAGTTTTCGACCATTTTGGTCGAGTTAAAGTTGACAGAAAGTCGAATTTTTTCTATTTATCGTGATTTATATGGAAATATTTCAAAACTGATAAAAGCTAAAACCATGAGTTATTTTTTGTTGTATTGTACATGAAATTGCACACATTTTCATATATAAAACTTTATGTAACGACTAATATAAAGCGGTGCAAATATTACGACAACGAGACAAAAGAATTTCTGAGATGTTGGCCGAGTTACAGCGCAGACGTAAGGAAAATGTTTTTAAAAAATTCACCATAAATCGAAATATTGTGCTAGAGACTTCCAATTTATTGCAAAATGAAGTTAAACGATTGAATATTACTAGAATGTAAGAGTTTTAGCTTACAATTGCGGTTTTTGACCATTTCGGTCAAGTTAAAGTTGACCGAAGGTTGAAATTTTGGCAGTTATCGTGATTTATGTGAAAATATTTCAAAACTGATAAAAGCTACAACCATGAGCTATTTTCTGTTGTATTCTACATGAAATTGCGCACATTTTCATATATAAAAGTTTATGTAACGACTAATGTAAAACGATGCAAACATTACGACAACATGACGAAAGAATTTCTGAGATGTTCGGCCAAGTTATTTTTATTGCGAGACGTAAGGGAAAAAATTTTTTCAGAAATTCACCATAAATCGAAATATTGTGCTAGAGACTTCCAGTTTATTGCAAAATGAAGGTACATGATTGAATATTACTAGAATGTAAGAGTTGTAGCTTATAATTGCGTTTTTTTACCATTTCGGTCGAGTTAAAGTTGACCGAAGGTTGAAATGTTGGCAGTTATCGTGATTTATATGAAAATATTTCAAAACTGATAAAGCTACAACCATGAGTTATTTTCTGTTGTATTCTACATGAAATTGCGCACATTTCCATATATAAAACTTTATGTAACGACTAATATAAAACAGTGCAAACATTACGACAACGTGACGAAAAGAATTTCTGGCGCGGACGTAAGGAAAAGTTTTTTCAGAAATTCACCATAAATCGAAATATTGTGCTAGAGACTTCCAATTGGTTGCTAAATGAAGGTAAATGATTGAATATTACTAGATCGTAAGAGTTTTAGCTTAAAATTGCGTTTTTGACCATTTCGGTCGAGTCAAAGTTGACCGAAGGTTGAAATTTTGGCAGTTATCGTGGTTTATATGAAAATATTTCCAAACTGATAAAAGCTACAACCATGGGTTGTATTTTGCTGTATTGTACATGAAATTGCGCACATTTTCATATATAAAACTTTATGTAATGGCTGATATAGAACAGTGCAAAAATTACGACAAAATGATGAAAGAATTTATGAAATTTTCGGCTGAGTTACATTTGTGCGTAAGAAAAAGTTTTTCAAAAAATTCACCATAAATCGAAATATTGTGCTAGAGACTTCCAATTTGTTGCAAAATGAAGGTACATGATTGAATATTACTAGAATGTAAGAGTTTTAGCTTACAATTGCATTTTTTTCGACCATTTCGGTCGAGTCAAAGTTGACCGAAGGTTGAAATTTTTTGTAGTTTATTTATTTTTTTGCGTCCACTTGGCACCCAACAGACAATTTTAGTTGACGTAATGATACTCCAATAGGCGTTTAAGGGTTAATTTTGTCATTCGCCATAGTGTTGATACTATATTGCACTTCATCCAAAGAGCTGTCCCAATGTGTATCGGAACCACCCACTGTCATGTGTAAAGCTTCGATTATTTTCCGATTCGCCCTCTCACATAACCCGTTCACTTCTGGTCTATATGGGATTATAGATACTTTCTTTATTCCCAGTAAATTAGCAAGACCCTCTAAAGTCTTATTAATAAATTCCCTGCCATTGTCTGTGAGCAGACATTCAGGAACACTATATCTACAAATTATCTATTTAAAGAACGCTATAGCTACTTCCTCAGCTGACTTGAATTTCAGTGGGAAAATCTCGACAAAGCGAGTCAACTCGTTAACAACTACTAATAAATGTCTATACCCAGAAGCAGATTCTGAGAAGTTACCCAGAATATCCATATGCACTCTCTGAAACGGCCTATTTGGTATGGGATATGAATCCAAACGACACGACACCGTCGTCGCTGGCTTATTCGCATTGCAAATAGCGCAATTCTTCACAAAGGCCTCTACTGCGGAAAACATATTTTTCCAAAAGAACTTTGACCTGACGTTTTCATACGTCTTGTCAACACACAAATGAGGAGAACCAAATTTACAATGTACAATATCTAGAACTTGTGGTACTAGACTCTCTGGCACGATGATTTGTGTAATTTCACCCATGCTTAGACTACTTCACAAGTTATACTTAACCTTCCTAACTAATAAATTATTCTCCAATTCTAGTCCAGAAAAAGGCAACTTATACCCTTTCTTCGGTGAAACTCCTCTGAGAAATGCCTTAGCATCTGATAGTAATTTATCTTCATCTTGCTTCTCTTCGAGTAAGGGTATGTCCCAAGTGACATTTTCACCAGTAACATAACACACAACGTTTCCCTCAACATCACGAATAACAGTCTCTTCGAGACTGCTGACTCACTATTTCTCTCCGAAGTATGCACCGTAGGAACGTGTTTGTCCTCTACATAAACTATCTCAGAACTACTAGTATCCGAGACATGAGACACCAAATGTCTACTCTCGTCTCCCGCACAGGATTCGGTATGTACTCCCTCATCCTCAACTGGAAAATATCTGCTCAATGCATCTGCAACCACATTATGCTTACCTTCAATGTATTTGAGGCCTGCATCAAAATCTCTCAATGTCAAAAACCAACGTGCTCTCTTGGGCGATAAATTTGGCTTATTAAAAAGCTCTAGCAACGGTTGATGATCTGTAAAAATCTCAACTTTATTTCCCAACAACATCATCTTGAAATGAACAAGACTAGAGACGACTGCAAAAGCCTCCTTGTCCACAACTGACATCAGCCTTTCATTACTACCATGCGTTTTGAACTTTCTGCTATAAAAAGCAATTGGGTGTAATTTTCCCTCAAATTTCTGCATCAAACACGCACCTATACCTTCCTGACTTGCGTCAGTCACCAAGGTGAACGGTTGACTAAATTCTGGAAACTTCAAAACAGGTGGATTCACTAAAGCATTCTTAAGCTTCTCAAAAGCTAATTGCTGACTGTCACCCCAAACAAATTTAACGTCTTCTTGTAGTAGATCTGTCAATAGAGACGCTATTGTAGAAAAATTCCGCACAAAACGGTGAAAGAAACCCGACATACCTAGGAATGAACGAATCTGCTTCCTGGTTTTGGGAACTGGAAAACTCACGATAGCCTTGACTTTGTCATCATTCACTCTGACTCCTTCTTTAGAGATAACATGACCTAGATAGACAATTTCTTTCTTCAGAAACTCACATTTGGCCAATTTGACCTTTAACCCAGCGAACCTTAATCGCTTGAGGACTTCTTTTAACACCCTTAGATGTTCTTCGATTGTATCTGTGCATGTGAGAATGTCATCCATGTACACAAATACTGACCATCCTAATAAACCATGAAGTACTGTGTTGACCAACCTAGTAAATGTTATTGGGGACCCTTGTAATCCAAAAGGCATCCTATTAAACTCGTAATGTCCCTTTGGTATAGAAAATGCTGTAAATTTACGACTATTCTCGCTAAGTGGAACTTGCAAAAACCCTTGCATGAGATCTATAGACGAATATATATATTCGTACCACCGATTTCAACAAACAAATCAGGCAAACAAGCTACAGGGTATCTATCTGGGCATGTCTTTTCGTTCAATTTACGAAAGTCTACACATACTCTGATGCTACCGTCTTTCTTTGGGACCGCTAGTAAAGGAAAATTAAAAGGCGAGGAACTGGGCCTAATAATACCTTCCGACTCCCATTTCTGAACTTCTTTTTCTACTTCTCTGATCTTAAAAGGAATTCGATACGCTGGAATATATATAGGATTTGTACCTTTCTCTAGGCAGATTGAATGTTCTAAAACATCTGTAACCCCTAGTTTATCTCCCTTCAAAGCAATAATATCTAAATATTCTTTCAACACTTTCTCTACTTTATCTGAATACTCGGAATAATCAGCTTTAGCCAAATGTTCGTGAAGAACTTGACTTCTGAATTGTAGCTCCTCGCTGGGAAACATATTACCGTCTCCACAAAAACTCACTATCTTATGTTCTTCCTTAAACTCTTCAAAATCAATTACGTAAGTACCCTTGTGATATTTTTTCACTGAGTCTTGATAGCTTACTAATTCTACTGCAGTTACGCTTGCCACTGAAACTTCATTTACTGACACCGTACTTACAACGTCTTTGAATCTCTCGGTTCCCTCAACAAGGCATACTTGAGAAGGAAAATTCTTCGCTTTCACCGACACTTTAATCAATGTAGGAACTCGCGGGTGCAATTCAATGTCTTCTAACAAAAATCCTTTGAAAGACTTTTTTGCGGAATGTCTTCATTCTCTAATGAATGTGTTACACATGTCGCAGTCTGCATCTTGGGTTTCTCACAAGTTTTTTCCATGTGTCTATATGGAACGAAACAACCTGACTCACCTATTGTAATCCCCTGAATTCTCGTAAGAATATTGATGTTATGTCGCATACAAGAAGGGTGTCCTAGCAAAACCATTTCACCTAAGGCTAATCCTTCTATGACCAAAAATGGTTCTACTATTGTCTTTTCACCGATACAAAGCGTAAGAGATGACGAACCTAAGATATTCAATCTTCTCGCCTGTACATCACACACTGTCTCATTAGTTGGGACTAATTTACACTCTGGAATTTCGAGTGAAAAAGATCAGCATCTATCAGGTTAACTGAGCTGCCAGAATCAATGAAGATAGAAATTTCAATGCCATTAGAAAAACCACGTACAATCGGCCTAGGTTCTGGTGACTCTAAGACCTGATTGCTCATTATCCTGTGTCCGTCTTCGAACTTATCTTGTGAAAATTCTGATGTTCGTTTGTGTACCTAGAACTTGCATCATGTGGAATTCTTCTGTCATATCTAGTAAAACTACCCCGTGTTTTCCCTGAATATTCTCTATTCTTTGTGGCTGGGCAAAATTTACACCCATGGTCTGAAGATTTGCAAGCTGAACAATATCTCACTCTGCAATTTGACTTACTATGTCCTACTTTATCACAGTTAAAACAACGAATCGTTGTTACTGATCTCTCTGAGGTTTTCTTCGATTCCACCCGCGCACATGCCTTCGCTCCTGCATTGTTTCCTAGATGCGAGGAATTTGCATTATTCTGTGGTTTTGAAACTGTTGCTGAAATTTTAGCACCTCCCTTCACAAAACTACTGTCCAGCGTCGGACATTTTGATAGATTTTTATTAATCTGTGCAAACAAAAAGGATTCATCTCTATCCTGATCAATTCTTTTATCAAAACTATCTGTAGTTACATCTGGGACTGACGTTAAAAGGCAGGCAAAGTGTAGCAGTTTTTCAAAATTATCTAAGGAGATATTATTTCCATTTACCCATGGAGAGTTTTTCATAGATTTCTTTAACTTACCTACTGCATCAAATAGGCGAGCACTGTACGCGATTAATGAATCGTTACCTTTCCTAGTTCTGATAAGCGTTCGCAGATTCCGAACAATGCATTCGCGGTCGACCCCGCCATACGATGCACGTAAAAATTCCTGAAGTTCTTTCCAAGTTTTACACTTTCTGAACCCGAAACTGCGTGCTCGTTCTCCAATGTCCCCTTTGTCTAAGTCTAGAAAAGCTTTCGCTTCTGTTAAAGCTTCGGCGCCATTTGTAATTTTCTTAGAATTCAGATAATTTTCTACTGATTCAATAAATGTTTCCACATTCTGAGTTAACTTCCCGTCAACTAGGCCCTTAAAGTTTGTAATGCCTGCATTGAAGTTCGTCAGCCTATGAGTCACAATTGATTGTGACGTACTTGCGTCTGAGTCCGGCATTTTGTAAGTGATTACTCGCCCTGAGCGTAATAACATGAAAGAAAAAGAGAAGCGAACGATAACAATCCCAAAAGAAAAGAAAACGGAAGACTTGCCTTAAGCCTCGTGACTTCTAAACAGAAAACGGAGCTCTGTGCGAGAATGGGAAGCTGCTAGCTCGAAGCAAAACAAAAAGATGGAAGAGATGGAAGGTGATTTTGTAAAGTCACCATACTCTTAATTAACTCACAATCGCCACTATTCACACTTATTTGGGTGTTTTCTTAACCGCAAACTACTCTACATATCACCCAGATCTATTTTCACAATTCGCCACTCTCGAATACTTAAACAGAAAAAGAAATCACTATATCAATGCATAATTCTCAGAGTATAGTTCTCCCATCACTCGAGATCTCAACACTGATCATTCAGCTAAGCCTTGCAGCCAGCCAGTGCCCTGAGCCATAATGTTATCAATTAGCCTATTTCTAATTCCTGTCCCTCTTTCGCTATCTTAACCTCAAAAATCGCTGTTATCAATTAAACTTTTTAACCGCTGCCACCAAATTAATCTGTAATACCCCTTACAGACTCAACACTACTTTGAAGTGTTACGTAACGTGCCTTTGCGATCTATCATCAGAAAGCATGGTAATTTCGACCCTTTCCCTCCTCCTAACACTCATCCACACAGACTCACTCTCTCTCTCTCTCTCTCTCTCTCTCTCTCTCTCTCTCTCGGACACTGCTCGCATTTTTCCCTCTCAGCAAATTTCTCTCTCTCTCTCACACACGGATTTCTCTCTTCTCAAATATCATCCTCAAAAGGAATGGATCATCTAAGGAAACTCATCTTTCCTACAAAAATAGATTTATTACTCAAACCAACCCAACCAGTAATGAATGAACAAAGAAAAGATTAAAATGCATAATAAATGAGTTATCAAGTCAAAATAATCTAACTCTGACTAAAAGTCTTATTATGGCTAAGCCTTTTAAACACAAAAACTCGCACATACTCCATATTAGACATCATAAGTCTAGTCTTAAGTCAACCACATGAGAAACAACGACATTGCAAAGGTTTGCATTGTCTTCTCTATAACCACACCAATTCCACAGATATCATAATGTCACCACAGTGTCACCACAGACATCTGTCGAAAGAATTAAGCACAATAGTAACCTCCCAAAAATATACAAGTGCAAAACATAATAACGAAAGTCTAAAATGCATGATAACCATGGTTAAGCAATACACAATAAAATAGAATATTAAAGTGGCATGAATGGTTATATTCAACTTTCCACACAAGTTCATAAATGTCTTAAAATATGGTAAAAATCACAAGTTCACAATTCACATAGAAAAAAGAAGAGTCTGAACTTTACCTTATTCTGCCAGTATCTAAGAGATTGGAACACTCAAAGCTACGTCTGGACGATCTCGCTCTAGCTTCGCTAATGAACGATCAGACTTACTTTTGGGCAGAATTAGACACAAAATCTATATTTTCTAACGCACAAACTTATGTACTCGCATATCAACTCGGTCATCTGTTTCACATACCAGAGCCAATATTGTGTGTTCATCAAGCCAAACAGCTGAAGTAACCAAACTATTTGCTGAATGCAATGATTTTGCGACTGTCGGTCTGACCTACTTCACTCTTGCAGCTATCTCCCTTTCATCACATCTTATAGGATGTTAGTTATGAATTGGATATATTTCCCTTAAATATATGTATAGATGGTACTGATTACCCTAGTGTAGGCTAGGCCATATTCGAGTTACGATTTTTTCAACAAACGATGGGTTTTTTGGAACCTAACCCCATCCTAAGTAGGGGAATACCTGTATTGGGAAGTTATTATCTATTTACACACATCATTAAAAACGTATCCTGTGCGTAAAAGTGAAGTTTCCTGTTCCCCCTTTTTTTTTCTCTCTCTCTCTTTCTGTCTTCATTTGCAAGTGTGAGTGGTTGTGGGTCACAAAGGTCGGAAGTTGGCAACTACAGTATTTGTATTACCTATTGGACAAATGCAGATTGTAGTTATAAGTTGCTAACAGCACTTTATTAGTAAAAATATTACATAATTGTATAATATATATTATACTTATGTATTTGTAATAATATTACACAATTGTTATATATATTATATTCGGTATTTGTTAGAATTAAAATGATAAAAAATGTATACAAAAAGAACTGCAACTGTATATCCTCTTAGACTATATTACCAGCATTGGGATACAAACTGTACCTTCATATATAATTATACATAGTATTGGCTATAATAGTTGTGATAGTTATAAATTTTAAACGATTATTTATATATTTAGTATGTATGTAGTCAACCCCCGCTATTCGTGGTCTCACAATTCACAGATTTTTCTGTGGAACTTATTCCCACAGTATTTGTGAAAAATTTGGCAATTCGCAGACTTTTTTGTCGAGAAGTATTCACTAATTAGTGTATTTTTGGCTATTTTCATGACTAAATACATTTTTTTATTATAAAAAAATAACTAATTTTCCAATATTAAGATTAATAAGATTAAATAATAAAATAATAATAATAATGTACCTGTAATAATAGGTAATAATAAGTACAGTAATATTAGGTTCCAGAACCCTTCATGTAAGGAGAGAGAGAGAGAGGGGGGTTGCCCTTGTGTTAAATATCTCTTGAAACTATTAATGAATTATTACAGACTGGGAGAATAATGTGAGAGAGAGAGAGAGGGGGAGTTTGTTCTTATTAAATATGAAGAGTGAATTATTCATGATTTGTGACAGAAAAAGAGCGTATAATTTTGGAAAAAGAGAGAGAGAGAAGTTATTCTTAGGTTAGATATCAGAAGATGGAAATTCGTGATTTATGAAGGAGAGAGAGAGAGATTTTTCTCTATCCTTCGTAGCGGTATTTGTTTGATCATCAAGTGGGTAACATATTTGACCATGGAGTGAGCAACATTTTTTACCTTTCGCAGTTATATGTCAATATGTCAGGCTAATCGACGTTTAGGTTACACCCCCCCCCTTGCTCTGAAGCTTCGGAGAAGACTGAGAACCAATAAATATTCTTTTAAACTTTTACATAATTTAACGTAGAAATGCATAAATATTGTAATTATAGCGTGGAAAATATTACAAAATTAATAACAGAGTAACGTCACATTTATCTATAAAACTACAGTATACAAACTAAATAAACATATATGTTACATATGCATAAAAATCTCTTATCTCAATGAGAGAGAGAGAACAAAAATACAACTTATTTGTCAAGGCATATATTAAAGTACCGCGAGATAGAGAGGTTTACATCGACAGCAGTTTTGTGATTTTAGTATTATACAGTATTTATGTACAAAAATAAAAGTACAAATTTTTCATACCAGTTTTACACATAAAAGCACGGAAGCTTATAAATTACATAAAAAATTAAACAACCACTTCTGCAGGGTTTCTCAAGGATTTTGCAATATTGATAAGATTAATAAGGTTAAATAATAATAATACTGTACGTACTTATAAAAATAGTCAAAATTAAATAATGACAAGCTTTGATTGGTAAAAAAGTGGTTCTTTCCCCTCCATAGGTTCAGGAGGGACCCCTTTATAGCATCCAAGGGACCTCCTTATAGCGAACCCCGATACGATGCTCAGAAATATGTATTGAAATATTAAAGTGATTAAAATATAAAATTATATTAAAGTGATATTGAAATTATATTACAATATTTGGTGTGTGGACTAATAAAATAGGCAGTTATATGCACTTTTAAAGGGCATCTTTGGTGTTTGAACGATTTAAGTTTATAGGGGGTGTCAAATATTCGCAGATTTTAGCTATTCGTGGGGGGGGCGTTATTGTCCCTATCTCCCACAAATACCGGGGGTCGATTGTGTACAGTACAGTATATGGAAAAGACCAGGAAAAATTATTTTTTGTGCATTGGAAAATTCAGACAATCTAACTTAACATTGAAATTATATTTATTGATAGTATGAGACTTCTTATATTCAAATTTATTAATAGGTTTTTAAGCAACCATGTGGGGAATTTTATTACTAATTAATTGATTAACAAATAGAGGCAGTCCCCAGTTATTGGTGATCCGGTTTTACGGTGCTTGTCTAGTGACAACGATAACTGGATTTCCAGCACCGATCTCCAGTTATCGGCGCTGATCCCTGGTTGTTGGTGCTGATCCCTACTTATTGGTGGTGCCAATAACCAGATATCAGCACCAATACCCAGGGATCAGGGCTATTATCATCAATTTTCGGTTATTGTCATGCTGTCGGGAACGGAACTCCCGCCTGTAATTGACAATTGACTACAAAATCTTTGATTTTCATACAGGTATTTTCAATTCTAGTATTCGGTGTCAGTGACCCTGATAGTTGTGACGCCAGATAACCCACAATTAATCAGTCAGTCATGTTAAGTACAGTAAACCCCGTATTTGCAGGGGATGCGTACCGCACCACCCAGCGAATACTCAGAACCCTTGTAAAAACACTTAGGACTGCCTATTGTGATAATTCAAACACAAACAAAAAAATGCTTATACAAGTATTATCTTACTTACGGTGGGGTTAGGTTCCAAAAAACCCATCGTTTGTTGGAAAAAATGTATCTCGAATATAGCCTAGCTTGCACTATAGCCGATTCACTTAAGGTAGATTCTTGAGCCTATGAGACGTTTGTTTGGCGGCCTCTGATTGGCTGGTACTGGGAGGTATGCAGCTCGCTCACTCTTTCATTTTAATGTCTGTAGCTCAGAAAACTTAAAATATGTTTATATTTCTTCATTTATCTCACGTTTTACACAAGATAGGAAAGTTTTGGTCATATCATAGGATTCGATATTAATTGTACAACTAAACCGTGATTCCCTGAAATTAGTAAGATAAAAAACAAAGGAATTACAACGAGTAAAAGTGAAGAGAGAAGCATTTCATTCTTTATACCTGTTTTTACATATCGTCGAATTTTGCATCATTCATGCAATCAAGATAAAATAAAACTTGTGTTTTCATACAATGAATTCACCCTGAAGAAGCTGGTGCTTTCAGATTTTAGATGCGTGTGATATGTGAAGAGAAAATGAAGAATATGTCGTATTATGTTGCATCCGTACTTGACTCAGTTTGAATAATGCCGAGAGAGAGACGGTTGTCTGCAGACTGCGAGACACCTTTGGCCGTCGTTGGTCTTCTCAGCAAGAGCGTCCAGGTGCCGTTGACAGTAGCCAATTAACGATATGAGAAGTTTGCAGTTTCAACAATATTTAACGCATTATTATGTCATTATACATTTTCTGTAAATAAATGCATAAATTTCCATTATGAATGTCGAACACTTTCACTCCAATATCATATAATTATGTCTGTATGGACTATGGACATATCTGATAAGGAAAAATGAAAAATCAAATGGATGCATCTGGTATCGTTGGAGATCTAAATATTGGCGGGTCTTGCCATTGAGGAAATTCAGTTCAGGAAGAATCTGAAATCTACGGACAGACTTCGCGCTCTTCACCTCATCCTAAGCTTTAATTAGGTTGGTTTTAGCATATTGTTTCTAATATTCTTATATTAACATATTTTCACTGAAAGAGATATCAGAGACTAATTTGAGTGATATGAAATAATGATCTCAGTGGAATAATAAACAACAAAGAACTAAGAATTATTATTTTTCTTTTCAGGCTGTTATTAAGCAATTCAGCAGATGTCTCGAGATGGCAACACCTTTTGTCGCACTGTTTCCAGATCTGCAAGTCAAGCTCACAACATTATCATGAATGTTCATCGTTACTTCAGCTCACAGTGGGGAGCAGACTCAAGAAATGAAGTGTTTGAGAAGACGGCCAAAGCTACAGGAGTACCAGCCAACACAGTGAAAAAAATCAAGCGACAGTCATCTGAGTGCGGCAACGGCCCCTTCTCTTCACCTGAATACCCCAGGAAGAGGATTCGAATGAAGGACAAGGTGGAGAGTTTTGAAAATGACTGTATTCGAAATGAGATTTTATCTTTTTACGAGAGAGGAGAGCTCCCAACGTTAGATGCCCTGCTGGAAAAACTGAAGGAAAGCCCGGTAAAGTTTAATGGTGGAAGAACAACATTATGGAAAATAGTGAGAGGGCTTGGATTCCGGTACAAAAAAGTGATGAGTGGAAGGGCTATTTTAATGGAACGTGATGATATAGTGGCAGCGAGAACTGAATACCTACAGTTAATTGAAAAGAATAGGAATTGTGGTCCATCTGAACGTAAACCTGAAGTATTCCTGGATGAAACTTGGATAAACCAAAATGAATGTGTAAATCAGTGCTGGACAACGGGTGAAGGCAAAATAGGACCCAAACTTAAAACTGGAAAGGGGTCAAGATTTATTGTGTTGCATGCGGGAGTGAGAAGGGTTTGTCAAAGGCGCTATTGTTGTTTTGGTCAAAAAATGGTGCCAAAGGGACTACCATGATTCCATGGACCATGAAAGATTTTAAAGTGGTTTAAGGAACTATTGCCTAATATAGAAGATAGATCTCTCATCATAATGGACAATGCTTCCTACCACAGCAAAATAGAAAATAAAGTGCCGACAAACAGCAACAGAAAAAGTGAAGTCATAGAATGGCTCTCTTCCAATAACATCACCCATGACCCATCAGCATCAAAGCCAAAATTGCTACAGCTTGCTAAGTGTCACAAAGAAAAACAGAGGTACGTGATAGACGAGATAGCCCGTGCAAATGGTCATGATGTGCTCAGACTGCCACCATATTATTGTCAGTTTAACCCCATAGAACTTATATGGGCTCAAATAAAGGGAGATGTCAGAAAAAAACAACTCTAATTCAAATCAATCTCTGAAAACTGCTGAGCAGCTTACAAGACTGGCGATAGACAGAGTTACAACAGAAGACTGGAGGAAATGTTTTCACCATGTCAAGAAATTAGAAGATGAGTATAGGAGTAAAGATGTTGCTAGAGAGCATAGGCTATATATGTTTGAAAGCTTCGTTATTGACATTGGAGATGACGAAAGTGACAGTGATGATATTGATATTAGAGATGATGATGACACTGACAGTGATATATCTCTATGATTTTCCATTTTGTTCTGAAAAAGGTGTTGACAAAACAGTGTATCTATAATTTTAATACTCTTAAATAGGTAATTGCATAATTACAGTATATTCATGAGTTTCCTTTTTTGTTTGAATATATAATGGCATAACAATGTATATCTGTTTGTAATTTCCTTTAATTTGGTTTCAATAGACAAGGGAATAATAATGTATCTGTATAATTTTTCATTTTTTTTTGTTTCAGTAGGTAATGACATGACTATATGTTATGTATGATTTTCCATTAAATGTTTTTTAAATAATGGCAATGACGTCACAAAATATGTAAGACTTTCTTTTCTTTTTGTTCATATAGATAGCCTAATGACACTGTCAATGTATATGATTTTATTTTGTTTTATGACATAATACATCAGTATGAATTTCCATTCTTTTTGCTTAAATATATAAAGCTATAAAAGTCTTCTCATTCGTCTCATTATCCTATATAGTGATGCAGGGGTGTGGGAACGTTACGGGAATTACACTTACTCAGATATGTTCAGACACACGGACATATATGATATTGGAGTGAGAGTGTTCGACAGTCATAATGGGAATTCTATGCATTTATTTACAGAAAATTTAATGACATAATAATACGGTAAATATTGTCGAAACTAAAAACTTCTCATATCACTAATTGGCAACTGTCAACGGTGCCTTAAAGCTCGCTGTTTGCAGACCACCGTCTCTCGGCATTATTCAAACTGAGTCAAGAACGGATGCAACATAATACGACATATTCTTCATTTTCTCTTCACATATCACACGCATCTAAAATCTGAAAGCACCAGCTTCTTCAGGGTGAATTCATTGTATGAAAACACAAGTTTTATTTTATCTTGATTGCATGAATGATGCAAAATTCGACGATATGTAAAAACAGGTATAAAGAATGAAATGCTTCTCTCTTCACTTTTACTTGTTGTAATTCCTTTGTTTTTTATCTTACTGATTTCAGGAAATCACGGTTTAGTTGTACAATTAATATCGAATCCTATGATATGACCAAAACTTTCCTATCTTGTGTAAAACGTGAGATAAATGAAGAAATATAAACATATTTTAAGTTTTCTGAGCTACAGACATTAAAATGAAAGAGTGAGCGAGCTGCATACCTCCCAGTACCAGCCAATCAGAGGCCGCCAAACAAACGTCTCATAGGCTCAAGAATCTACCTTAAGTGAATCGGCTATAGTGTATTCAGTACCATGCATACATAAATGGTAGCCTAGCCTACACTATAAAGTATACTCTATACATACACGGTATAGTAATTACTGTATTAATATCAGCTAATTCTGGAGGTTCATGCAGAGTGACTTATGATAATTCAGTATATAAAGAGAAATTGAATAACAAACAAGAATTAGCTTAGCCTACACTATATAGTTCTCAGCTAGCACTCTGCTGGGCCCGTGTTTGAGCTCTGGCCGGCCAATGAAGAATTAGAGGAATTTATCTCTGGTGATAGAAATTCATTTCTCGGTATAATGTGGTTCGGATTCCACAATAAGCTGTAGGTCCCATTGCTAGCTAACCAATTGGTTCTTAGCCACATAAAATAAGTCTAGTCCTTCAGACCAGGCTGTTGTTATCCGATACAGTGATAAGCAAAACAACAGTTTCTCATTCAGTTGTTTATGGCTGTACGCATTTACACGAGAGTATAACATTACTAACAATACTTTTATCATTCTCTTTTACTTTTTTAACAAAAAGATGGGTTAAAGAGATGGAGGAAAAAAGTTGGTCTATTGTAATTTGGTCTCTCTCACTGCCTTATTGTACGCTGTTGCCTGTTCCCGCTTGAAATTTAAAAATATTTTTATAAATATTGTTGTATTGGTATTAATTGCTTGCCCCATTGCAAAATCGAATCATCGTAACTCGAGCACTATCCGAGTATTTTAATAGTTTTATCACAAAAAGTGCATTTAGTCATGAAAATGAGATGAAAATACAGTAATTAGTGAACATTCCTCAGTGAAAAATACCGTGAATGGGTGAATTTTCAGTGAATAATGCGTATACAGTATATGTTCCATAGAGAAATCCACAAATAGGTGTCTGCGAATCGTGAGACTGCGAATACAGGGGGTTTACTGTAATGTATTCAGGTTAAAATGAAATCACCTTTTATCATAAATTTTAGTTATACTGTCTATATATGTATATATCACACATACTGTACGTGAATACCGTATATTTCCGCATACAAGACGACTTTTAAATAATAAAATACACCCCTAAAAATTGGGGGTTGTCTTGTACAGTACTACCATTCTAAAAATCAGACCTTGAATTCTGAGTGATGTTTATCAGTAGGCTAGCCTTGCCCTTGGTGCGATTACCACCGACATACATGAAAAGAGGTGTACTATGAAATAAACTAATAATAAAGGTAATAAAACCATTTTTGCCTTATATATTATTGGCATATCTTTATAATAGATAGCCTCTTCAACGAATGATTCCATATCGATGAAATCAACTTGTATCTGTGCAAGGCCAGCAAGCTGATAAAATGTAAATATTGAGTAATGGTTGTGCTCTCAGCAACCTTTATCTTTCGGTAACGTAGTGTAATTACGGTAGTAATAACATTTAGGATAACATATTAATTTTTCACTAAAAATTCAGGCTGTTTGTAACTGTTTCGAACAATTCAGTCATACGAACGATAATTATGTACGATAATTATCATACTTTATCATGTTGTTAGGGGTTGCTTTTGATTGGTGATGAAACATAAACAAAACAATGGTTTCCCTTTTAGGTGACGTGTGTAGGAAAAACATGATGTGGAATCGACTTTATTTCGTTTACTGTATATTCTTGTTTAGGCGCGATCTTGCGCATCGTGCGACCCCCAAGTTTTCACCCATAAAAAATATCATATCTCGTGTATCATGCAAGTTCCTCTTTTGAGAGACCAGATTACTATGGACTAACCTCTTTTACTCCATCTCTTTATCCCATCGTCTAGTTAAATAGGTTAAAAAAGTAAAAGCAAATAATAAAACTATCGTAGTTATGATATACTCATTGAGTAAATGAGTACAGCCATAAACAACCCAACAAGAAACAACTGTTTCGCTTTGAACACTGTCTAGGCCATGGCTATGAACAACCGAATTGGATAACAACAGCTGTTTTGCTTGCATTTCAACCATCGTATGATAGTAAACAATTACTGTACAGTAGTTATGTTTCAAATGACGTTAAGTAGAATAGGACTGATATATATTTTACATTACACCCTTATTCGCTATGGAGAAAAGATTGCAAGGAAATATACTGCTAAATTTAAGCTGCAAGTTGTAGCTAAAGCTGAGAAAACAAATAATGTTCAAGTGCTAGTGACACTAAATTATCATGCATCGGCATCATGGATGAAACGCCTAAACTTCGATATGCCATCAAACTCGACCTTAAATAATATTGGAGAGAAAAGTATTTTAATCAAAGCATCTGGGCATGAAAGAACACATTTTACTGTTGTTTTAACGTGTATGGAAAATGGGATGAAATCTTCCCTCATGGTTATCTTTAAACAGAAATTGAATTGATACCGAAACAAAAATTCCTGGAAGGTATTGTTGTCGACGTTCACAAAAACCTAAACAATGCAAATGGTGCATGATCGCTATGTTTGTTTTTTATTATACAGTTACTAATATGCAAATACATAACATATTACTGAATATAGTGTGAAGTATAGCATAACTTGTTAAAAGATCCATGGAAAAGATGCATATTCGTTTTGTTAGTATTTTATAATGTGATACTAATATGTGAATATTACATACGCAAATTTTATATTTCGTGTATGGTGCGACCCCCTTGAAATTAGCCCCAAAATTAGGTCTTCAAAAGTCGCATGATACATGAATATATATGGTATTTTGAATTTCTAAGGATACAATAAGTAAAACATCATCTTTACATAAGCAATATTTCATAAGATACCTGTTGTTGCAAAAGCTAGCCTATACACAGATGGTTTTGTAATTCAGCAGTCTTTTAAACTACAGATATAGAGATAAATTCATGAACATTTTTTATAATTTTTTACCTCGTCTTATCTAAAGGTGGTATTATACACGGAAAATATACAGTACATTTTTTTTTATTTTTTGCAGATGGGAGCTTTAGCCATAAAATCTAAAGGTAGAGAATGTTGTTTGGATGGTGACTTAACATATCTTGGGAAAGTGATAGCCATGTTACCAGTGGACCCTCATCTTGCTAAATTAATAGTAATGGGCCATCTGTTTGGATGTCAGAGAGAAGCAATTATTATTGGTAAGTTTTGTGTTTTTCTGAATTGGCAATAGCCATATATTCAAGATTCAATGACAATTTTAAATTTTTGGTTAATGTATATTTTTATGATTTGATAATAGCCATATATTTTCAAGATTCAAAAAAGTTTCAATTTTTGGTTAATGGTTTTGTACATATGTAACACCAGTACTAGCATAAGGTTATCAGACAGTTAGTTTAGTCTGTACACTTCTGTCAGAGCCCAAAACCAACTCAACCAACATGTCAAGTGGAGACATGTCATTGTTGCAAAAGACCACCCTTAGAAAATTGGATACTATGTCTAAACAATCTTCTTAGCTGCTGAAAAATGCTGGTAGAAGGTGAAAGTGTAATCAAAGGTCCTGAGAGTTTTCTCAGATTTAAAGGTGAAAGTGTAATCAAAGGTCTAGAGAGTTTTCTCAGATTTATTGTTATAGTCACGGTGAGGGTTGTCACATTTACAGTTGGAGTCTAGGAATCCTATGTAAAGTGTCCTTTAATATTTGCAAGCATCTAATATTTGATGGTATTGTGAACTTCCTGGATGGAACTTGTTTGGTTTTGTGTTTTTATGGTGATGAATAATAATTAATATTTTTTCTAAAGGATATGTGCAGTACTGAGATATGGTATAGACAGAGAGAGAGAGAGAGAGAGAGAGAGAACAATAACTGAGGTATTTTTACATTAAAGCCTTATACAGTAACATACACTCCTTCACTATTTTATTTATATTTTATTCTACCGTATTCTCATTTACACAATGTTTTTACTGCATTTTCTCATTTATCAGCTACTTTTTAGTAGTGTTCTTAGAATGAATTATCTTTTGACTAGTCATCATTGAGAAATGCCATATGTACTAAAGATGTAAACAAAGAGTTTTGTAATATAATTCACACAGACTGTATTACAAACCGAAGGAATTTTATTTTTGGGAGATTGTACTAGGCTAGGCTTTCAAACAAGATTACCTAACTTATGGCTTGTGTAACATTCCATAACCATCTCTTATAATTAAGAACCACTTACCAAAGAACTAACACAAACAACTTCAACTACGACGTAAACAAACGAATCGGGAAACAGCTGTTTTGAGATTTTGAGGGATTTTACTTCAATTTAAAATATGTTAGTTTACCTTTGTATACCCATTTTACATTTATGTACCTAAAAATAATAATTTCATTAATGTATTAATTTCTTTTAGCAACTAAAATATTATTCTCCAAACTCCTTCTCCAGTAGCAATCAGCTGATCGTGAAAACATGAAACATTACAAATGGTGGGTCGATCTTTTTTTTTATATTACAATGATGATATAACTAGATAATAATACAGTGTAAATGGGTTCAGAGCGTAAAATATCAGTGTCATTACCATTACCTTCATCTTAAATACAGCTGTAATAGCCTATTTGACTTTGGATACTGTGAGTGTAACACCTAGCCTAGGTCACACACGTATCTCGTGTATGGTATTACGACATGGCAATAACTTATAAGAAGTTGCAGTATAAAAGTACATTATTGGTCATAAAACCATGATAGGCTGTGGGTAAACGTACAGTAGTTAGGCTACCTGCCTACTGAACTTTGTCATTTATGAGAGAAAAGGAAGGGGTGACTTTTTTTTTACCAAAGAAGCAGCCTCAGCATAGTCCCTTCTGATCTTGCCCTTCAAAACCAGGGAGGGTGAGTAAGGGCAGGGACAGGGGAGGACTTCGGTAGAGTGGGCGTCACTCCCCGCCCGTTGCCACCGTCGGGGAGGTGCCTGGCAAGCCACTGGGATATGTTGCAAGGAGCGGAACAGTGGTTAGTGGATGTCCTTCGGGTAGGATATCTACTGTACTTACATTCGACTTCCCTCCTCGTCTCTCCGATTGTCCTCTCCTACACCTGACTCACACCCAGCACTCTCTGAAGCACTTAGCTCTTCAGGAGGAAGTGAAGAAGATGATGGACAAAGGAGCAGTGGAAAAGGTAGTCCGTCCTTCTCTGGGGTTCTTCAGTTGGGTTTTCCTGGTACCAAAGGCCACTGGCAATTGGAGACCGGTGATAGATCTCTCAACTCAACCTTTCCATCAGGAAGCCGAGGTTCAGAATGGGGATGCCCCGGACAGTCTTAGCAGCCGTAAGAGACAACGACTTTCAGATTCCTATCCACCCTTCTTCCAGGAAGTTCCTATGCTTCAGTTTTGGGGAGCTAGTGTTCCAGTTCAAGGTTCTTTGCTTGGATTGGCAACAGCACCACGAGCATTCACATGCGCCATTTCAAACATACGGAGCGGACTGCTAATAAAAACGTAATAAAATTAACCATGTACTTTGTATACATTTCATAAATGTATAATGCATATACCTACTTCACTAACCCAGAAAATAAAAATAAGAAAATAATAATGATTAAATTTATAAAACTGACAGATAATCAAACTTATCTCCTTCTCCCTCCCTTCCAGCCTCTTCTTATCCTAATCCCCTCCAATCTCCATTATTCTCAAATTCTTTACCCTCTACATAATTTCTGATATGTATTTTCCCATGAAACTTCTGCTTTAGTCAGTACATCAGCTATTTGATGCTTTCCTTTTATCCAACTCACCTCCACCTCCTTTATTTCTCCAGATTCTATTGTTTCTCTTATTGCTGCAATATTAACTTTCAGTCTCTTACTATTTACTCCTGTACTTGATTTAATTGCAGTCATTAGTGTTTTACTATCAGTTTTAACCCATCCTTCTAATTTCTCTCTCCTACTATCTCTTCCCGCAAATGTTTGAAATATACTCGCTTGTTATCACTTCTCCCATTATGTTCTTAGTTTTTCTCACTATTTTAATCATCTTCTCATATCTTGGGTTGTTCTTTCTTTAAAAGCTTTACATAATTCACTAACATCGTATGATATTTCTGGCATGGTGTAGTTCCTCGTTGGGCAGGTGGGTACTGTTCTCAGGTAGCACTCTGCTGGCCCTGCGTTCGATTCTCCGACTGGCCAATGAAGAATTAGAGGAGTTTATTTCTGGTGATAGAAATTCATTTCTTGCTATAATGTGGTTCAGATTCCACAATAAGCTGTAGGTCCCATTGCTAGGTAACCAATTGGTTTTTAGCCACGTAAAATGAATCTGATCCTTCAGGCCAGCCCTAGGAGAGCTGTTAATCAGCTCAGTGGTCTGGTTACTACTTTTGTCCTAACACTATTAACCGTAAATCTTCTAGCTTCTGGTTCTCTATAGATAAATCCTATTTTCCTTATGCTCTACCATTACTACTAAATAGTAAACCCTCCATATTTGCAAGGGATGAGTACCAGACCCCCCTGCAAATAGTTAAAATCTGCGAATAGTTAACACCCCCCCCTCTCAAAATGCGTATAACTGCCCGTCTTGAAAGTTCAGATACCAAATTTATACTTTAAAGTATCATCTTACATCAAATATACCTTAAATTATTATCAAAATGCTGTATTAATCTTTGAAATTATATTATCATTTCAAAGTCATCTTAAAACATTACTCCCCTAAGAAATATATACATACGTACTTCTAACCCTTCCAGCCAACAGAAAGATAGTTACCACTAATTTGTATTCAGCCAGCACAAGCAAAAGAGAGAGATTGTTTATTTCTTTAATCTCTCAAGGAATGTCTATCCATTTCTCTTTAACCCTTAAACACCGACTGGACGTATCATACGTCGACTAAAATTGTCTGTTGGGTGCCGAGTGGACGTACCGTACGTCGACTACAAAAAATTTCAACCTTCGGTCAACTTTGACTTGACCGAAATGGTCGAAAAACGCAATTGTAAGCTAAAACTCTTACGTTCTAGTAATATTCAATCATTTACCTTCATTTTGCAACAAATTGGAAGTCTCTAGCACAATATTTCGATTTATGGTGAATTTTTGAAAAAACTTTTTCCTTACACCCGCGTGATAACTCGGCCGAAAATTTCAGAAATTCTTTCGTCATTTTGTCGTAAGTTTTGCACTGTTTTATATTAGTCGTTACATGAAGTTTTATATATGAAAATGTGCGCAATTTCATGTAAAATACAGCAACATACAACCCATGGTTGTAGCTTTTATCAGTTTTGAAATATTTTCATATAAACCACGATAACTGCCAAAATTTCAACCTTCGGTCAACTTTGACTTGACCGAAATGGTCAAAAAACGCAATTGTAAGCTAAAACTCTTACATTCTAGTAATATTCAATCATTTACTTTCATTTTGCAAGAAATTTGAAGTCTCTAGCACAATATTTCGATTTATGGTGAATTTTTGAAAAAAACTTTTTCATTACATCCGCGCCAGAAATTCTTTCGTCATGTTGTCGTAATGTTTGCACTGTTTTATATAAGTCGTTACATAAAGTTTTATATATGGAAATGTGTGCAATTTCATGTAGAATACAACAGAAAATAACTCATGGTTGTAGCTTTTATCAGTTTTGAAATATTTTCATATAAATCACGATAACTGCCAAAATTTCAAGCTTCGGTCAACTTTAACTCTACCGAAATGGTAAAAAAACGTAATTATAAGCTAAAACTCTTACATTCTAGTAATTTTCAATCATTTACCTTCATTTTGCAATAAATTGGCAGAGTCTAGCACAATATTTTGATTTATGGTGAATTTTTGAAAAAAACATTTTCCTTACGTCTGTGCGGTAACTCGGCCGAACATCTCAGAAATTCTTTCGTCAAGTTGTCGTAAGGTTTGCACCGTTTTATATTAGTCGTTACATAAAGTTTTATATATGAAAATGTGTGCAATTTCATGTACAATACAACAGATAATAACTCATGGTTGTAGCTTTTATCAGTTTTGAAATATTTTCATATAAATCACGATGAATAGAAAAAATTCTACTTTCGGTCAACCTTAACTCGACCGAAATGGTCGAAAACTGCAATTGTAATCTAAAACACTTACAGTCTAGTAATATTCAATCAATTAGCTTCATTTTTCAACAAACTGGAAGTCTAGCACAATATTTCGATTTATGGTGAATTTTTGAAAAAATTTTTTACATCCGCCCGTTACGAATTCATGCATCATTTTGTGATAACATTTTCTCTGTGTTGCTTTGATCGTTTTACAATTTGTTATATACCAAAATCATCGCAATTTAGTGTACAATACAAAAAAAAAAATATGTTAGCTTTAACCGATTTGCTCACAGCGCGATTTGTATAAAATTATATATGAAAATTTTTTTTTTTTGCTGTCATATATTTCAATATTTATATATGATAATGATATTTTTTTTCATTTCTGATGGTTGCATACTAAACTTCAGGCAATGACAAAAAAAAAGGAGCCGAAAATGAACTCTTAATCTTAAAAGTTAAGCATGCTGTGATTTTTTGAAAAAACTTCTTTTCCGCTTCGGCGCTAACTCCCGAACGCCGCTGGCATACGGGAGATGTTTTTGTAAATAGAGGCTCGGCGTTTAAGGGTTAAGCAACTGACAAGACAAAATTTATGATGGTTTTTTGTCTTCCAAAGATGTACCTTTACATTTTTAAAACACTATGAACTAAGTATCTATATTCTGGCTTTCTATTTATTTCTCAGGTTCTACCCTGTGGAGAGAGAGAGAGAGAGAGCTGAAATAGGAGAGGAGAAAGAGAGAGAGAAATATGTATTATTTCATCTTATTACCTATTATTTAATCTTACAGTATTATTATTGTTTAATCTTATTAATCTTAATAATATTTGAATATTAGTAAATCATTATTTTATCATAAAAAATGTATTTAGTCATGAAAATAACATCAAAATGCACTAATTATTGAATATTTCTTGATGAAAAACCTGCGAATGGGCGAGTTTTCTCTCGAATTGCTGAGTCCACAAATCCGGGGTGTTTTCTGTATACTTGAAACTTTTACTTTCTTATTCTCTTTCTTGCATTTTCCCTTTCAACTTCCCAATTGTTTCCTTTAAAAATCCTCCAGTTCCGCCCTAACAAAAATCAGCTACGTGTACATAAAATACCATTCAATTTATTGTCTTCCCTCCAAAAGAATATATTAGGCTCTAATCTACTTCTCTCACCTTTAAACAACTCCTCCACTTTTACCACCTTACAATACCATGTCTTTGCTACACCCTTGAGCCCATAAACAGTTTTCTTCAATTTCCATTATCCACTCCCACCATCTTCACTAGGTGGTTTTAAATATACTTCACTTTGTATTTCATCATCTTGTAAATTTGCAGTTTTTACATCTAATGTATAGCAGTGTCAAACAAAATTTTAAAAATTCAGCATTGCATGTAGGAGCATCTTTTTCCCATTCAGCCATTTCTTCTTCAAAACCTCTAGCTACCAATCTTGCTTTACATATCCTTTCTCCCCCATTTACCTTTTCAGTTATTATCCATCTTGTAGATATAGATTTTTGTCCATCATTTACCACCTCCTATACATCGTTCTCTCTCCAACTTTATTTCTTTTTCTTTAACTTCAATTATGCTTCTATTTTCAAGTCTTAGCAAAACCTCTTCTTCATCTTTGATTTTTTCTACATGACTATACTCTCTTAAGTTAATCCATCCCTTGTCACCTGACTGTGAATCTTGTACATTGTATGAATCGAGCCAAAATTTGCATGATCTTTTTCCTGGAAGACTTAATATAGTCCAGTCTTCTACTTGTCCTGTATTTTTGTTTATAGCTCTAGCTCTATTTCCCTTTTTAAATCTGGGTATCTCTTCTAATAACTCACATTCCCCTTCATCTTCCAGTGTTTCCTCTGCCAAATCTCGTTTTATAGTTTCTTCTAGATCTGTATTCCTTCTGCAGTTCAT
The DNA here is from genome assembly GCF_040412425.1 of Macrobrachium rosenbergii. NCBI lineage: Eukaryota > Metazoa > Arthropoda > Malacostraca > Decapoda > Palaemonidae > Macrobrachium > Macrobrachium rosenbergii. The sequence goes on from NC_089788.1 coordinate 58,219,390, forward strand.
TACCATCTCTTTTCCTTCCTGCCCATCTATATTCCTTTCCTTTGATGTACAGGATTCATTTTTCGTAGTATATGTTTTATCTGTTTAAGGTATCTTTTCCTCTTCTGGTGACAGGCTTTGAATCCTAGTAACATGTATTCTAACAGCTTCTCTTAGAGGGTCCCCATGTATAACCACTACTGTTTTACCCAATACTCCCACTACCTGAGCAGGTCCTCTCCATTCATATTCATTTTCTCTCTTAAAGAACACTTCATCTCCCACCACTGCTTCTTCAAATTTATGTTCTCCGACATTTTTGTTTAAAGCAATTCTTATTTTATTACAAGACTGTTTTTGATAAACACTTCTCTGGCCTTATGCATTGCATCCAGTGTATCCCTTACAATACTTTCTTCCATACCTTTCTCTCTGCTGGCAGGATTTGAACTCTCTTCTCCCGTTAAATTTGGCAAAGAAGGGTTTTTTCCAAATACTGATTGGTTAGGGGAGAAACCCCCATAGTTTATTAAGCAGTCCCAGGCACTCACTTCCTATCTTAATGCTATTGACCAATCCATTTCCACATCATCTTTCATCTTTCTTAAGCTTTCTTTGATTATGCCTACCATCTTCTCACATATTCCATTGCTCTGTGGAGATTCAGATGCTGTGGCCAGTACTTTAATATTCCATCTTTCTGCCATCCTCCGTACTTTTTCATTTTGAAAATCTCCCCTGTTGTCAGATATTTTAAAAGGTGCTCCAAATATTGCAAACCACCCATCAAAAAGTGTCTTTATAATAGTTTCTGGTTTCTTGTCTTTCATCGAAAAAGCCTGACAATACCTTGTTGCCATATCTACCATTACCAAGAACTTTCTTCTATCTATCACACATCCATTGCTACAACTTCATTAAATATTTTACTCCAAGAAAATCCCACTACTGGTTTAGCAGGGTTTCTTTTGTATCTTTTATGTACCTCACAACTTGCAGTCAAGTCTGGTAGCAACTTTTTTATTTCCTCTTTTTCTTTTTCTCTCAAACCATCACCCCACTGTGCTTCTCCTGTTAGCTTCCATATTTTATCTACATTTCCGTGACCAACATATTAGATATAACTTCGTCATTGCACCTTCAATTTCCTGTAGACTCTTTTCCTTGCCTCCCTCCAGTAACACCACTACTACCTTCCTCCTCAAAATTGGTACTGTATTCTTAGGTGACCCTAGTTATCTCCTCTTAACTTTACTTTCATTTCCCCTGATCTATTTTAACACAATTCTCTTTAAATTTATGGTCATACCCATTTTACTCATGGTTTTCTAACCTATTAACCATAGTACATCACCCTGTGAAATTTCTGTCTTCAAATAAAACTTTTTGTTTTTCATTATCACTGGTATTTCCATTACTCCTTTCAACTTGTATGATGACTCACTGAAATTAAACACTTTATTAAACTCTTTCTTAGTATCATTCATTCTCTTTAATTCTTCCTTATTCAAACCCAAAGTAATACGTGCTAGTCACAATTCCCCACAAACTGTCAATTTACATCCTGTGTTTAAAATTGCATCAACCCATAACCAAGATTCTTCCTCTGTTTTTCTAACTTCTCTTATATAAACTTTTTCTGCTTCTTGTCCAGTTTCTAGTTTCTTCTTGTTTTGAAAATTGTGACAATCCCTAGCCCAATGCCATTCCAATTTGCATATTGCACACAATGTTACATTCCCTTCTCTATTTGTAGGATTTCTTCCACCTATACCTCAATTCCATTTTCCCCGATAGCTTTGGTTTTCTCTCCCGAATTTTGCATAGCCTTCTGACCCCAACCATTCGCCTTCCTCTTTATTCCCTAATCCCTCAAATATTTATTTTCATTATCTCTGACACTGTTTTATGTTCCAACTTTCCTTGATCACAAGCTGCTAATACCATTTGTGAGATTCGCTTGTTCTAATACATGAAAACCCTTTGCTTCTCCTTCAGGCATGCTTTTCCGTAGCGCTCTACTAAACTCTGCTTCTGCCTTCTCATACTTAATTATAAAATCTCTCATCTTTTCACTAGAATATCTTTCTATTTTTAAAATAATTGTTCATTTTATTATAATTTTCCATTAGAGTATCTTTTAGATATACATCATCTAGTTTGGATAAGATTATCTTTGAACTCTCTTTGTCCCTAAGTTCATCTCTATCTATCCCTTCTGTCACTTCTAAAGATTTTCCTTTTAAGCTCATTCTTATCTCTATCCCTGGATATTTCACTTCTCCACACTCCGCAAGCCTATCTTCAACTTGTCCTCTCCATCCTTTATACTCTCCTGTATCCCATTAGATCTCGGACATTCTCTTCTCCATTTCCATTCTATCCCCAAATGCTTGCTGTTGAGTCCGTCCATTTCTGACTAACCACACACTGCTACCACAAATAAACAATACTCACCTATTTTCATTGCACGTCTTGTCCAATCCAGCTCATAACCCAACAAACAAAAGACAGACTTCCGAACCAACCAACAAACTTCAAACGAGAGCACTCTCAACCTTATGCCATTACTGTGTATGGGTCACTCCCCACCACCCCGCTGTTCTCCTGACTCCCATCTTCTGGGCGTCTTATGACATCACAACAATAACTGTTGCTCTATTTCAAACATGAGTGGACTGCTTTAAAGCCACCTAATAAAATTAACTGCATACTTTGTATACATTTCTTAAATTTAGAATGCGTATACCTGCTTCACTAACCCAGAAAATAAAAATAAGAAAATAATAATGATTAAATTTATAAAACTGACAGGTACAGGGGTACAGGGAAGCAGGGTATGCCCGGAAGTGGAAGTGGCTTGTGCCAGTTATCATCTTCCTCTGGCCAACCTGGTGCATGTCATGTTCAGGTTGGTGCTCAGGCATCAAAAGATGCATGCATCAAAATCAAGCAAAGTTTGCATAGGCAGGAAGTAGATTTGGTAGGTGATGATAAGTGACTTATTCAATATCTGATTTTGGTTCTCCCAGGCCTTGCTGGAGTCTGCGTACTCTTAGGGATCCTTATCCAGAATATTCGTGTGGTCTTCCTTTGCAAGGAGGTTCATTGTCCTCTCAGAGGTGCTTGTCCTGCGTTGGGTGCTCGCCTGACTTTGGGCATCAGCCTGGCCCCAGGTGTTTGCATTCCTCTTCTCAGTTTCCCCAAGTGGTCTGGTTATGCCAGTTCATCTTCACGTCATTTGTCCAGTGTGAGGCAGGTTCATGTGAGTAGCAGCGATCAGGTGGGTGAACACATTTGTCCCCCAGGTTTTCCACCCTTTCTCAGGTGTTCTCATCAACATTTTATGCCTCATAAGACAGTGCTACTTTCACTCACAGGTCACAAAAGTAGGAGCTTGTGTCTTTCACCTTGTTCTCACACGTTTGCCGTTAGCAACGTAAGGTGTTGCGTCACATTGTAGTTCCTGCTCTCTTCAGTTGTTGTGCTCCCAGTCTTGTTCCCCTTCTTTATTGCCTTGGGCTCCTCTTGAGCACTCTAGGTGTTTTCTTGAACTATATTCAACATTAAAAATGTTACAAGCTGCTTTTTAGTCTCTGAGGCAACTTTTGAGGCATTCTTGGGTCTCCATTAGGCACTTTGTCTCCTCTTCAGAACTGGTGATGGGCATATTTGCCTGTTAGACAAGTGGACCCTTCTTATTTAATTGGTAACTATCCCAGTAGCATAACAGATTGGATTATCTTCCCCTTATCAAGGTTTTTGATGTTGGCTCATTTTGCAGTTTTGGTTTTACTTTCACCAAGCAGCGTGTCAGTGCAGGATAGTGTGAATGAACTGGAAGCTCTAGTTTTCTGCACAGATGATTCTTTGGCACCAGGACAAAAGCCCCAGGGTTTCCCTCTGATGAGCCTAAAGGCTTCCAAATGGACTCTGATTCTGAAGAAGAGAATTAGTGTCGTCAGCTTTTCAGAGGCTGATTAAGATCTGTGCTAGCAATTTGCTAAGGTGCTTAGATTGGCTTCTCAGTATCACACTTCTTAGTTTAACCAGACCATTGAGCTGATTAACAGCTCTCTTAGGGCTGGCCTGAAGGATTAGATTTATTTTACGTGGCTAAGAACCAACTGGTTACCTGGCAATGGGACCTACAGCTTATTGTGGAATCTGAACCACATTATGACGAGAAATGAATATCTATCACCAGAAATAAATTCCTCTAATTCTTCTAATTCTCATTGGCCTGTCGGAGAGTCGAACGCTGGGCCAACAGCGTGCTAGCCGAGAGCTCTACCCACCCCTCCAATGAAGAACTGTGTGAGAGAGAGAGAGAGAGAGAGAGAGAGAAATGTTATTTAATATTTCATCTTTTACATATTTAATCTTACAGTATTATTATTATTATTATTATTATTATTATTATTATTATTATTATTATTCTACCATTAATCTTAATATTTGAAAATTAGTAAATCATCATTTTATCATGCTAAATGTAGTCATGAAAATAACATCAAAATACACTAGTGAATATTTCTTGACGAAAAAGTCCGCGAGAGAGAGAGAGAAATTTTTCAGTATATTTAACACTGACCACCCAACCCTTGCTGTCAGATTACTTGACATATTTGACAGGTTCACCCTCCCCCAATGAGCTCAAGATTCAGGAAAAAAGATTGGGGGTGAAATTTGTCTACTTTACTTACTATAGAAATGCATAAATATTGTAATTACAATATATTATTATCATTATTAAAATGAATATAAATTAGTGGCAACTCATTCTTGTCTTTCTGTTTTGACTGGAAACCTTAGAAGTACCTACATATATATTTTTAAGGGTACTAATGTTTAAGATGACTTTGAAATGATAATTAAAAAGATTAATACAGTAATAAGATGATAATTTAAGGTATATTTGATGTAGGGTGATACTTTTAAGTATAAATTTGGTTTTAAACTATCAAGATAGGCAGTTATAAGCAATTTTAGAGGGGGGTTGTTAACTATTCGCTGATTTTAACTTCGTGAGGGATTACATTCCTCGCAAATATGGGGTGTCCACTGTACGGTAATTATTTACTATCGTACGATGGTTGAAATGCAAGCAAAACAGCTTTTGTTATCCAATTCGGTTGTTCATAGCAAAACAGCTGTTTCTCCTTTGGTTGTTTTTGGCATTATGCGTTTGCGCAACGAGTATAGCATTATTAACAACACTTTTATCATTCTCTTTTACTTTATCTTATTTAACTAGAAGATGGAATAAAGAGATAGAGGAAAAGAGGTTAGTCTATTGTAATTTGGTCGCTCAAAAAAGGACCTTGGATGATACACGAGGTATATGATAAAATAATAATTTATGGGTGAAAATTTTGGGGTTGCACAATACCTGGGATTGCACATTCCATTGGTTTATACTGTTTGGCCTTTTCTCACTTCTTCAGTCTGTAGCTCAGAACCAATGTAATTTTGCAACACCCCTTCATTCTTTGCTAAAGGATTTAGTTTTGGGCACTATTGTGCAGGAGTTATTGAAGTAGAGCCTAGAAAGCAGTTTCATCGCTCACAGATGTTCAGGATTTTGTATTTTGCTTGATACATTTTGTTTAGGATTATTTACAAGGTGGATATGGATTCTGTAAAAAAAGTAAGTTATGACTTTTAAAACCATTTTGAGAAACTGATTATCTGAATGTTTATTTTCACCAGCTGCTGGGTTGTCACTGAAGAGTTTTCATGCACGTCCATTTCAAGATGAGCTCAATGCTTTCCTCTCCAAAGTGTCTTGGGCTTATGGATCATTCTCTGATTGTCTAGCTCTACTCAATGCTTATGATGTAAGTAGTGTTTGTTGGTTTTCATGGATCATCGTGAGTAAAGTTTTATGTTTTGTTGTGTGTTTTGAGAGTAATCCAAAAATGCTGATTCTTTGTTTACTCTCTGTAACCAGTATATTGTAAGAATGTATATGTTAAAATAGACATAAATTTCCTCTAAATTGAAACAAAAAAATTATTACAACTGCTTTGAAAGGGCTGAAAATGTATAGTTGTATTGTTATTATGCATCAGTTTCATATCAAGACAATGAAGCTTAAAATTAAGCACTTTTATGAATGCCATCCAATAACACATAATAAATATCTTCACTTAGCACTATTGGCTTATATGTTTTTTATTATTAGTTTGCCACTTGTATGTTTTATAGGTAGTGACCTTGTTATTGTAAGAAGTGAATGTATTATTTTTGGGTGTTTTCATGCTAATATGGATCTTCAAAGAAAATTGAGCCTAGTTCACAGATCAGCAACCTTGGGAAAATCCTTGAATTTGCATATATCCAAAATGGCTGCATCTTACAGCAATGACATATAACTTTTTAACCAGCTAAGTTACAGTCACATGTGATATGTGTTCTCCATACATTTTTTACCTGGGAAATTGATAACTGGATTCAGTTTTGTGATGTGTAATCAATATCAGAAGTTAAAGAACTTTTTAGAAAAAAAGAATTTATTTATGTTCTTCCATCAAATGAATATGCAGAACTTTTTTTTGAAATTTCGTACATAATTCGTTCCCAAAAGTCAGATGAAAACTGGGTTGTACAAAAACTGAAGCTATAATTCCCATGAGAGATATTGTAAATCCCATGAATTTGTTCCAGTCCCCCAAAATATTAACAAAAAATGCATTTAATGGAGAATAACTACAGTTTTACATTCAGAAAACAATGAGAAATACAGTAGCTCACCGAGATAATGGATTAAAGCATCCGAGACTACCCGCTATAATAGAAACTTATATTGTTGTATATATACGTGAATTCATGTTTATGCCATAAAGTACAGGTATAATTATACTTTGTACCCCTTAAACTACTGTAAAATGCTTATGACTGCTTATTTTAACAGTTCACTGCCTAATGTAATTGTTCAAACAAAAATATACCTTAAATTATCTTACTAAAACAATTTAATATCAGTTCAAAGAAAAATACACCCCAAACCATCATCCCAAAACACCCTAAGTCATCTTAGATTACCCTCCTAAAACTTTTGCTCTTAAGTATATACAACCCTAAGGTGCTTATAACAATGACTAACTAATTTTAAAGTATTAATATTAATGTAAACACAGGAAAATATCTATAAAATGTTTAATAAAAATTAAAAAAATCTTTAATACAGATTAAATAAATGTAATACAAATTAAAAAATAAATGTATTACAGGGGTATGACAACTAATCGAGTTAGTAATTTTTTCTCATAGTATTGGAGTTGTTCCGTTTTCTGTTTTGCTATAAAGTATATACTTATATAAACAAACAGTACCCTTATATAAAGTAAGATTAAAGCCTTATCATTAATTTGTTAAGTGTCACCGATGGCATATCTTGGTTGGCCGCATCCCTTATCACAACACCTTCAAGGTAGTAACAAATCCTACCTCTTTCAAGGTTGGTGCACTACTGAATTCAGAGGCGAAACCCTCTTCCCTCTTAAATGAATTGTAGGAACGTCAGTTGGTAACACTATGAGCCAAATTAGGGGTAAATGGCAACCTTTTTTTGTAGGAGAAAGAGTCTGACAAGAGGACAACGACCTCTACCTCCCGCTACACTTCTGGCATTCATTTTTTGTTTGATCCCATTTCCCCCCCATAATGAGCAATCTAAATCCACGAACATTTTGTTCATGATAAGGGAAACCCAGTGGAGTCTCTCTCTCTCTCTCTCTCTCTCTCTCTCTCTCTCTCTCTCTCTCTCTCTCTCTCTCTCTCTCTCTCTCTCTCTCTCTCTCTCTCTCTCTCTCTCTCTCTCTCTCTCTCTCTCTCTCTCTCTCTCTCTCTCTCTCTCTCTCTCTCTCTCTCTCTCTCTCTCTCTCTCTCTCTCTCTCTCTCTCTCTCTCTCTCTCTCTCTCTCTGGATTCCACGAACATTTTGTTCATGATAAGGGAAACCCAGTGGAGTTCCCTTTAATTTTTGATCACCCAGGAGTGTGAAATTTAGTGTTCAGGATAGGGAAAACCCTGTGGAGTGGGTTTTTTTTTTTTTTTATGACAAAGTCACGGAGCACTTTGTAGCAGTAACAAACAGATTTTCCATCCAGTGTCTAGATGAATATATAGAGTTTGCCTACAATACCAAGTGCACTAAAATGGTATGACACAAATGAAAATGAAATGAAACAATTCAGTAATCTACTGGGTCTATGTTTCAGGGAATGACACTCGAAAGAATAATTTTTTTCCCTTTTATGTTTCATGCTTATAATCTTTAGGATATAAAAATGTAAAATAAATTCTTTTCTTATTCTACATTAATTATTATCCTAATATCTTTATAAAAAAATCAGTATCAATGTAAAAAACAACAGACAAAAAGCATAAAAATTAGTATAGACCAAATGACTGCTCTGCAAGCTAGAAAATGCGATGATACGGTAGGAGCGATGTCTCTCATAAGGGACGCTTAGCAGATTTAATATAAATCAGGACAGTATATAGTACAGCATTGTAAAGTAAAATTACAGTGTACTGTACTGTAAGCATAAACATGTATTCATGTGTGGGTGATGTGCTTCCTTCCTCACTCAAACTCCCGGCATTCCTCTTGGCGCCTGATTTGAAACAGTTCGGCACTTGATCCAGAGGTGAAAACCCTCAAATTGATATTACCATTCTGCACAGATATATCCGGGAGTATGATATACCACAGTCCATTATCTTGATGCGCTACTGTAAATATAAATGACTAATGAAATGGATAAATGAACATTTAACATCACTTTCCTGTATTGAAGACTTGTTGGCATATGGAAGACAGCAAGGAGAGGAGAGGGAGAAGGGGAGGTTATTGTTTGGAAGGGAAGTCCCCTCCTTAAGGACTTCAGGTATCAAGACCCTCTCTGGGTTTGCTTCCCCTCTTCATTTTTTACTGGCACTAGGACCACCAACTGGAGAGTCAGCAGACCCCTGCCTCACAAAATATCTGTATCTGTCCAGAGACATCTTTGTAAAATCAATCAATCAATCTCTCTCTCTCGTAGTTAGAACCCTCAGAAACTTCAAACTTTGCTATGAGTTCTTTCTTGAATTCAATCATGTTTCTTGTCTTCTTTATCGAAAGGCTGGCACTCGGAACTTTCTTTGACCCCATGATGGCTTATATAGCAGTTGCAGTCAGTCAAAAAGCACAAAAAACAATGGATTATTACAAAATGTTTCGGGTGAGTGCATGGGGTGATGCTCACTCAATGAGAAACAAAGGCAGACTGGGTCACAAACACTTGGTATGCTTGTGTGGGTGCTCGATGAGTGACTGAGTCATGCGGTCAAGCCAGACTAATTGGACAGAGCATTTCAAACTGTATGATAACTGAGCCGATGTACGAAAACCAGGACAAAATTTCAGTGAAAAAAGTCATCGGAAACTGAATCATATGAAAACTAGGGCATACAAAAACTGGGGTTGGACTGTAATATTATCATTAAGGCTTCACATTTGAGATAGGAACCAGTAAAGTAATCAGTCACTTTGCTGCATCATTAGAAATAAAGCAAGATTAAGGGAAGAGTTTTTACTGGTTATAGAATGGGTTGCCCTTATTATTATACAGTATAGTGATACGTATATCAACAGAATAGACGTATAACATGACTTCCACCCCCACCCCCCTTCCCACTCAGAAAGTTAAAATTTTCATGTCACTCAAAAGAAAAAATGGTATAACATTGGACAATGAAATTCATTGTGCAAGTAGACCTAGGATGTAAATATAAATGTATGATTTTTTCCCCCTACACTAATAAATGAAAATTTTATTATTGAATATCAATTTTGAGGTAAAACAGAAAGCAGAAAGTTTTCAAAATATTCATGGGAAAAAATCTATAGCATTGTGAGTGTTGGTTATCATGAGTTTAGGACAGTCATTCCTCTACTATCTAAACTAGATTTCTTTAAAATTGGAATAGAAGTGTAAAGTTAGAACTTTTGAATACTGAAACGTTATATTTTGAGATAGTGGCCCTCAATGATTTTATCTTGATGTCAACATAGAACACTACTGTACATGAATTAGAGGAAGGGACATGCACATTATAGGTACTTTTGTACCTTTACATTTCAGTAGATTTAATGCAATTTTAACTTTAAATTGGGATCCTAGTCCCCTGCCCCTATGTTCACCCTCCGCTAGATAAGGTATTACCTGACAAAATTGTGAGAGGGTTTCAGAGCTTCCCACAACTTTTCTTTGTAGCTAGGTTTTTGGAAGAGTGCAGTATAATGTTCCTGCTTTGTAGTCTTCTTCAGACACAGCAATATATCTAGTATTCTTTTCCCTTCTTTAGCTCAGTGTGCCATTTTCTGTCATTATCCATCAGTGGCAAGGACCTGTTTAGTCCTTCATGTGCCAAGTTTTGAAAATGCTTTCTTGTAAATGAAGTTGTGAAATAATACAGATATCCTCATTACAATGCTTATGTATTTGCTATTTACCGCAATCCAAATATCTGCGATTCTATATATGACTGTCTTTTGGAAAGGATTAGTATGGCTCAGTCACAGGATTCAAAAGCTTCATTCGTTATTTGTGGAGAGAGTAATGCAAAGCATGAATGGCTAAATTCAAATTCCACAGATCAACATGGCCAGTCTGCTCTTGGTTTCTGGTATCCTCTAATTTTTTCCTAATTGAGGAACTCTCACACATTTCTGGTAACAGATTAGACCTCATATTCGCAGATGTTCCAGCTGTTGTGAAGTCCAAGGTCTGTGAATGAATAGGCACTTCTGATCATTGCACTATTGAGGTGGACATATCTGTCAATCAGTATATTCCTAATACCAGCATTGGAAAAATGGTCTGGCTGAAATCTAGAGCCAATTGGGATCGCATTATTGAAGCTTGTCAGGCACTTAATATTTCAGATGCTATACTAGATTATCATCCCAAGAAGAAGTTAAATGAAATGGTGATGGCTATTTTAATAAGATATGTCCATAGAAAGGTCATCAAATTTAAGACAATAACCAGCCTTGGTTTGATGTTACATGTAGATGAGCCTACCATAACAAACAAACCAAATGAAGACAAAATTGTTCAAATGAAAATTACACAATTTTTTGTCATGCTGCGATCAGAACTTACAACAGCTGAAAGAAATTACAATTCCTTGAAGAGGAAACTGGAAGGAATTACTCAGCTTCATCTGTGGTGGACCAAATTGTCGTCATTTATCTTTTGAGTCAGGCTCATATTCCATTCGACCACTACTAACAGATGATAGATTGGTTACTGACCCTAGGGAAAAGGCTGAAGTACTTCATCGAGCTTTTGAAGCTAAGCAGTCAGGTGAGGATGTCCCTCTCCCTGATACGTGTCATACTGAACTTACAATATTGTTACAAAATTTGCATTTTGCTCCAGGGATGTTAAGGAAATTCTGGATAATCTTGATAGCTGTGGTGAAGAAGATCCTGATGGTTTCTTTCCTTCGTTTTCTAAAAAAAAGTTTCTAGTGTCTCCCAAGATTTTTTAGAATCTATAGATTTTTGTCGGCATAGCATCTTTGTGGATAAGTGCAAGCTTAGTAATACAGTGCCTGTTCCAGAGTGGCATATCTGCAGACTGCAGTAACGACAGGCCAGTCTCTATTGTCCATGTGCTCTCCAAAGTTTCAGAAAAACCTGTTTTTAAGCCACTATATAAATATGTGGAATCTAAAGGATTGTTAGCTGATAGTCAGTATGCATATATAGGAAGCAGTTAGGTACCTGCAATTTTGTTGTAGACTTGACATCCCATTTGCAAGAGCACCTTGATAAGGGTTTTTAGTGTAAAGTAATTTAATGCTGCTTTTGATTTAGTATATCACAAGGCACTTATATATAAACTTCAGAATCTTGTAGTGGGTGGATATGTTTTAGGATTACTTAAAGATTTCCTTACAGGTAGGTAGCAGGGAGTTGCTGTGGACATGGTCTTTAGTGAACCAAGACCTATGGTTGTTGGCCTGGAAAACAAGATTGTTCAGTATGCCAGTGATGAAACACCTGTTTGTTTAGTAGTCCCCACTTATGAGAAATGAAGGTGCCCTCAGCCTCAGTCGGGACATGGACAGGATCAGTGAATGGTGTAGTGGGTGGGGTATGAGGCTGAACTCCAGTAACATGAAAACACTTGATTAGCAGATCTCGCAAAGATTTTCCACTCCGTCACCCCTTCAGGTGACTGGAACTTTGCTGAGTGAGTCTGAAGCTCTAACTGCTCTAGGTGTAACTTTTGACTCGCATCTTATGTTGAGAAACATAATGAAAATTTCAGTAAATAACAAAAGTTAGGTATTGTTTGTAAAGCCTCATATATTTATAAAAGTTATAAAATCAGTGCAACCTGCTTTAGGTCATTTGTGCTTCCTTTACGACGGGTCCGCCTTACGACGTTCCGAGGTTCTGACGCTTTTCAAATATAGTCATCAGAAATTATACTGTTCTCCTCATTCCAAAACTAGAATAACATAATTTGTTTTTTTCTCCAATGAGGATGTCTGCAAAGCATTCTGTTTTCTTATGAGAGATTTATCTCTTTTAGCTGGTCTGCCGATATAGTGGTTAGTGTCGTGGCATGCCACTTAGATGTCGTGGGTTTGCGTCTCCCCGAGGCTAATGAAAAATCACTGGCTCTCATGATCAGTTACTGCTGCAGTGTGGGGTCTGTTGTGGGAGGTTGAAACCAACATTCTTTGAAAGCTTGAATTTCAAGTCAGTGACCCCCGGTGTGATTGTTCCATGTGAATAGGTTTCGTCTACCTGGTGACAGGTTTTGGTTTTGGTTTCCTACTACTGTAGTAGCAGTTATGACTTGGACCATCGACAGATAGTCTCTTGTTTGTCATTTTTTTGTAAGTTGTAATTCAAGAGGATCTTTCACATTCACAATTGGTCACTGATCCCCTTTACCCGTGAAGAGCAACCAGATTCTCTGATTAGCAGCACCAATATGCAATAAATGTGCCTCACTGTCAGACTTTTCAGTTCCAAAGGTCCTTTTTTCCTCACACCGTTGGAATGTGGAACAGTCTCCCAGAGGATGTTGTTTGCAGTTGGAACTTGAGAAGTTCAGGCAAAGATACGGTGCATTGCTGCCTAATAATATTCTCCTTGCATTTTAATATATTTTTATCTGTTTATTAATTTGTTTGTTTATTTATTTTTTTTTAATAAGTGGGTCTTTCCTTTCTGTATTTCCTTTTACCTCTTACTTCTTCCTGATGAACACCATCTCCTTTGGAAGCCTGAATATAAGTCAATGGTCCCTGTGGGTTTGTTCCATGTGAATGGGTTTCATTTTCTGAATAACAGTAATGAATGAAGCATGTTCAGATGTCCTTGGTCAGGGCTGCTGCCCTTGTACCTAGCTGACATTTACCCTTTGTTTGGTAGCTACATGACTGGTGTGAAAGTCAGGGCATACTTAGTTCTGTAAATCACATAAACACTGCCTGAATACTGATCCCTTTAGATTTTGAGGGGTTTACAAAACTCATAGGAAAGCAGACTGACCTATCATGGACATAGCAATGTTTTCCTTATATTGGATGTTTTGAATTTATTTTTCATAGTATAAAGATTCTTATTCTGATGCTGAATACCTTGTACATTATGGTAACATTTTAAAAATGGAACGCCCAGAAAAGCCAAAATGACAGTGCACTAGGTATTTTTGGCAGATGACATCTTTTTACATTATTGGAATCTCAAAAGGTTAAGCCTTATTTATTAAATTGTAAGACAAGGAGAGCCATAACATACAAGAGTATGTTAGGGATTCCATACAAATTTTGTTCTTGTTGAGTGCTTTTTCATTTTAAGTATATATTGTGAATATTTGTATTTACATGTGAAATTCTTGCAGTCACATCTCATTTATTTGATGTTATTTTGAGGAATGAAATAAATTACTATTAACTGTGAGGAATGTGATAGAAATTTTTGTGTACAGATGTTGTATGTGGACTTTTTAACTTGAAATCGTAATGATATTTGTAAGGGCTTTGAAGAAGCAGATGTGTACATCATTTTTGTCCATTTAAATTTTAAATTTTAGAGATGGTTTGGTAAGCACAGAGCATTTTCACTTTTGTGTAAATTTTTTGGGGGTCACTTTGATGTCTTATCTAAAATGTATATTAACAGCTTTGGCAAAGCATGCAGCTTCGAGGGGAGTTCCTGCGCCCTGGTGCTTGTCGAGAGAAAGAGTGGGCAAAGCACAGCTATATAGAACTAAAGACCATTAGAGAAGTCCACAAGTTGGTGCAAGAGTTACAGGATCGCCTTGAGAAACTGAAGATCTCTGTATTCAGTGCTGAAAACTATCCCAAAAGTGATCAGTCTACCATCTTGAAAGTAGGTTGAAAGTGTTACATTAGGTTTCAGTGGTATCTCTTGCAAATCTTCAGATTTTTCATAATTTCCTTAGTCTCTTAGTTACACTGGAAGTTTTGAAATTTTAATAGCTAAGAAAAGTTAACAAACTAGGTTTGTAGCTTGTTTGAATTTTATTTGGTTTCCAGTCATTCCAGTAGCTAAAGTGCCCATTAAAAGAGAAACACATCAATACTAATTTGCACTGCAGCAAGAATTTTGTTTATTGTTGCATCTACTAGCTGAAATATTATGAGTATGGGGTGTTTTTTTTTTCCCCTCCCTCTCTCCATTACAAACCCTTTAATCTTAAATAGCCTTACTTGATGCTGCAGTTTTCCAGCAGCACCAACTTACTAAATCCAGAAAGGCAAAGACCTTGCTGCACATGCTTAGACAATGCTCCCACATCCTGCAAGGTCTCATTCTTCTGTTCAACCCTGTGGAGTGCAGATATGAGATTATCTTCCAGGCCAGGCATCATTTTATATTGTGTGTGTAGTACCATTTACTTTCTTACATTCTGATAATTTTTTTTTTTTTTTTTTTTGTGAATTATGAATGAAAAAGTTTTTTTTTATTATTATTATTCTCCAGGCAGGTGGCATTGCTTGCCACCATGAATTTACTTTTAATATATACTATTTTTATTTGTTTCCAACAGTAATTTGCATCATTCCTTTGTATTTGTGAATTGCCTGTTCAGCCTTGCAAATTTTTTTAACTCTCTTCAGTAATAAGTTTCAGTATTGGTCTTCAGTAAGAATGATTTTTTTTATTACACTGTTGTTGTTTTTTCTAGTTTTACAGCTAGAAATGACCTTTGGTTCTTTTGGGCTTTTATAAAAAGTAGATTTGCTGGTGTTGGCAAAAGGGTTTGGTAAATAGCATAAGATATCTGGGTTTGTTTTTCATTCTTTTGCTTAAAAAAAAATTTAAATTAAAAGTTCCTTTACAGTATCAGATATAAATACCATCTAGATCTTAGTTATAAGGTGCACCATTAATCATTGACAGGTGCTGCCTAACCATTTTCTGTCATTTCCATACATTAATTCCAGTATACTTTACAAATAGTTCAAGAAACTTGAGGTACAGTAAGTTCCAAAAGTGAAGCTACAAATTTCAAAATTGATTGTACTTCTTTAGAAACTTGTGGATTTGCCAGTTAGTATATTTTATTCCAATTATTGTCATCCTCTTTATCTGATAATAAGTGTCAGTGATTAACTGTAGAACCACAGAAGCTATTTCCCCAGTGAATGGTCAATGTTAGTTCAATAATTGTTTATTAAAAGAAAGAAAGAAAAAAAGAATTCCCCCCCCAAAAAAAAGAATTTCCCCGTAGAAACATCTGTGGCTCTCAGTGTGTGATATCGAGTGTTCACCATTGAGTGGTAGCAGGAACCGAGTGCATAAGCATTGGCCTAATGTGAATTGTAAATTAACTTTCTACTTTTATATTGTCATATTGAAAGTTACTATGATTTCTTTTGATAAAGCACAAAGAAGTTTAGCATCTGATTGAATGAAATATAAATAAGACACAAGTTGGTGTGGAAAAAAAAACGAAATTCAAGTTATATGTGCTTTTAGCATTGGCCACATGGTTAGGCCTATTTCAATAATCAAGGAAATATTTTCCAGCTTATTTAATAAATTGTGTTGTTTGGATATCTGGATGGTTGTAAACATGATTTTCCATTAATTAGGTTTCATTATCAAGTCAGGGGAAATGAGGAAGTCTAGGCCTAAGTTAAGTCAGGGGAAGTGAGGAAGTCTAGGCCTAAGTCAAGTCAGGAAAATGAGGAAGTCTAGGCTTAAGCCAAGTCAGGGGAAATGACGAAGTCAAGGCCTAAGCCAAGGCAGGGAAAGTGAGGAAGTCTAGACCTAAGTCAAGTCAGGGGAAGTGAGGAAGTCTACGCCAAAGTTAAGTCTGGGAAAGTGAGGAAGTCTAGGCCTAAGCCAAGGCAGAGGAAGTGAGGAAGTCAGATAGATGAATTTTCAGTTGTTTTCAGTCAACCTTGTTGGATCTTTGACTTGAATGATTTGGGAACAATTTTATTATTTGGAGAAGCCCTCTGTATTTATAATGGTTCTGTATTGTAACGGAAAACATGTTTGCAATCAAGTTTACCCTTTCAATATTGGTTACCTTCTGTGAGTTATTGCAAACATAATGAAGGAGGGAACTGATTTACCTGTTTATTCAATATTACTGGCTGGCGAAGGGGGTATTGGGGCAAAGTCCCCCCCACCCCACCCTAGTAGGACACGGCTGGTGATTCATAGGTTGGGTAGATAATGTTACATTTGTGTTGTGGGTCAAAACTGAAGCCAAAGGTGAAGTAGAGTCTGAATGGTTGGATCCTAGAAGCTAAAATCAGAACTGCCAACCACACCCAACTTCTCTGTTGAATCTAGGTGCATTCATGGTTGATTATGTTTAATGTTACAGAGATTTTCCCTTTATATTCTATTGATACTTGCATGGTTTTATGCATCTTCGCAAAAATAATTGATAATACACTATGATATTAAATATTTGTTTCCACATTGCTCAAAATATACAAAGGTAATGTTGGTAATCCTGTGTTGAATGAAAATTTCAAATTGTTTCGTTTCTATAGTTTTGAAGTAATTACAGGCAGTCCCCGGTTTACGACGGGGGTTCCGTTCTGACGACTCGTTGTAAGCCAAAAATCGTCGTAAACCGGAAAAATCGTCAAGATTCTTAAGAAAACCTTACTTTTAATCCTTTGAGTATCCTTTGGGTATCTTGAAAATGACATAACCTGCATTATTATTGAGTCTTTCATGAAAAAACCTCCAAAATTTTACCATTCTACTGTTTAGAGAGAGAGAGAGAGAGAGAGAGAGAGAGAGAGAGAGAGAGAGAGAGAGAGAGAGAGAGAGAGAGAGAGAGAGAGACTCTCTCACCACTTATCTACCAGAAAAAGACTTGGAATTTTACAGAACTACATTGCTCTCCCATTTTTACTTTAAGTATCATCCTACATCAAATATAGCTTAATTATTATCCTGTTACTACTGTATTAATCTTTGAAATTATATTAATATCTTCTCAAAGTCATCTTAAACACTAGTACCCTTTTCCAGCGAGAGAGAGAATGAATTACCACTACGACTTACATTCAGCCATTCTAGTGCTGGCACGAGAGAGAGAGAGAGAGAGAGGGAGAGAGAGTTTATCTCTTTAATCTCTCGAGGAGTGTTAACCCATTTCTCTTTACTACGACTGACAAAAAAAAATTGTTTTTTTCTTTGTCTTCCAAAGATGTAGGCTACCACTGCTTTTACCAAGCACTTTTAAAGCACCATGAACACACACACACACACACACACACACACACACACACACACACACACACACACACACACACACACACACACACACACACACACACACACACACACACACACACACACACACACACACACACACACACACACACACACACACACACACAGTGTGCATAGGTAAAGAGACTCAAATTAGCAGTATCTTTTCCTGTGAGAGTGAAGGGCTGAACTTAGTATCGATTTATAATATATCTATCCATTTCTCATTCTACCTTTTGGAGAGAGAGGAAGGAAGGAAGGAAGGGAGAAACTGATCTTCTGCCCTTAGTCTGCTTTGAAAATGCATAAATGTTGTAATTTCAGTATACTGTATTATTATTATTTAATCTTATTAATATTTGAAAATTAGCTCTTATTAGGTAAGTCATTTATATACCATACAAACATAGTTAGTCGTCATCTCCCACAAATTTGTTAGAAAAATCTTATGCAGTCATTCTCTCTCTCACGTCGGTGAGAGAGAAAAAAAATACGATGCACCCTCTTTATAGTGTATGCAAAGCCCGTGAGGTACACACTTTGTGATTGGTTAAAATCCCACCCTTCCTGCCAATAGCATGCCGTCAAGGAGGGCGGGAAGGGGATGAGGGGGTTGTTACAAGTTGTTATTGGCTACTGTCAGTCCTGCCAGCCAATAGCATGTCGTCATGGAGAGAAGGGGTTGCTACGAGCTCTGTTATTGGCTACTTCTAATCCCCCGAGCCAGTATCGTCATAAGCCTACGTCAAAGCAATAAAAAAAATTGTCACACAAGCGATGATGGGATTTTAATATATTTTTCTGTTTACATACAGTAATCGATATTTTTTTGAAGGATATATGCAATACAGAGAGATATATGGGCGGTTGGCCTTACTTAAATCTCAGAAGTGAAATTATTCGTGAATTATTTGAGAACAGAGAGAGAGAGAGAGAGGTTGAATGAAGTGATTACATCGGTAAGCAGTTTTATGATTTCACGGGATTTTGATTAACTTTTATCGATACTTTGCTGTGGTTACTTAATATTAATATTTTAAAATTTGTAAATAATTTTTTCATCATAAAAAATGTATTTAGTCATGAAAATAAAATAAAAATCAGTAATTTAGTGAATATTGCTCTATGAAAAAATCCGCGAATGTAAATTTTCTTCCATCGTATGCGTTGGACACCGAGTCATCCCAAATATTACCGTCGAGAATTATAAGAAAACTTTAATTTTATTCCTTAGGGTGTCATGAAAACAACGAATCCTGCATTTATATTGAGTTTTTCACAATTAAAACCCTCCAGATATTGACCATTCTGCTGTTTTGGATGCATATTTCTTCCAATCGTCGTTGGACTAGCGTCGTCCGAAATACCGTCGAAAATCGTAAGAAAACCTTACTTTTAATCCTTTGGGTGTCTTGAAAACAACGAATCCTGCATTTATATTGAGTTTCTCATAATAAAAACCCTCCAAATATTGACCATTCTGCTGTTTTGGATGCATATTTCTTCCGATCGTCGTCGGACTGGTGTCGTCCGAAATACCGTCGAAAATCGTAAGAAAACCTTACTTTTAATCCTTTGGGTGTCTTGAAAACAACAAATCCTGTATTTATATAGAGTTTCTCATAATAAAAACCCTCCAAATATTGACCATTCTGCTGTTTTGGATGCATATTTCTTCCGATCGTCATCGGACTGGTGTCGTCCGAAATACCGTCGAAAATCGTAAGAAAACCTTACTTTTAATCCTTTGGGTGTCTTGAAAACAACAAATCCTGCATTTATATTGAGTTTCTCATAATAAAAACCCTCCAAATATTGACCATTCTGCTGTTTTGGATGCATATTTCTTCCGATCGTCGTCGGACTGGCGTCGTCTGAAATACCATCGAAAATCGTAAAAAACCTTACTTTTATTCCATTGGGTGCCTTAAAAACAATGTATCCTGCATTTACATTGAGTTTTTCAACAGAAAACCCTCCAAAATTGACCATTCTGCCATTCTGGAGCCATATTTCTTCCGTCGGACGGGCGTTGTCAGCGTCGTAAACCTGTAACATGCGTTGTAACCCAGGAAATAATTTTTTTATGAATGTATTTGAAAAGCGTCGTAAACTCGGAACGTCGTAAGCCAAGACCGTCGTAAACTGGGAACTGTTTGTATATATATATATATATATAGTATATATGTGTATAAATATATATACATTATATTATATATATATATATATATATATATATATATATATATATATATATATATATATATATATATATATATATATATATATATATATGTAGCCATATGTTCACTAACACATTATTTTTAACAGAAACATTCAGTAAAATGTAAAAATATACATAATCAAATTAACTGTAATTCAGTTTTTGAATTTTAACAATAAGTAAGACTATAAAATACATTTTATCATATCTATTTTGGAAAAGGTTGTTTTCTGTCACTAACGTCATCATCAGTTTGCAGTCGTACATTTGATCACTACAACACTCCATGTGGGATTTTTCATACCACTGTATTAAAGTTAAAATTATTGTTAAATTCTTGTTTTCGTGAAGAAATAATTATATAAAGCAAATTGTTGAGTAATTTTGCCATCAGCAGTCAAATAATCACGATCATGGTAATGTTCAAACTTAGTGCCATCACAACATATTTCTATAAATAGAAAAGAAGTAGAGGGCTGTCATTGGCTAACAGATCTCTATGGCAATGAGCCAGCCAGTCAGGTTTTAGCTGTATTCTGTCTGAGGAAGACCATTTTTCTCACAAGAAGCTGATGATGATACAAGTGCATGTGTGTTGAATACATTACGTAGTTTTTAATAGTGTATGTATTTTACTGATTGCATAAATAGAAAGAATTCCTTCTCATTACTTTGTGTGCAAATTTGTTGGTTCAGAGATTCTTCTGCAACAAAAGAATTTTTCTCTTCTTTAGAAGGTATTTACTAATGCTGCATTGACAAACCTTCAAAACAAAATTCATCTTTTTAGTCTCTTGAGGAATGTTAATCCATTTCTGTTTACCTGCTGGTCACACTTTTTATAGTCCACAAGACTGACAAGAATTTTTTTCTCTTCTTCCAAAGATGTATTACCTGTTCTGCACATTTTTTGAAAAATTATGAACGCACACACTGAGTACATATATGCTAATACTTATTGGTTAAAGAGACTCAAATTAGCAGTATCTTTTCCAGAGAGAGAGAGAGAAATTTTTGAGGACTTTGAGGCTTGGGAGATTTACAATTATCATCTTGATTTTTTTTTTTTTTTTTTTTTTTTTTTTTTTTTTTAATCTTGGGATTTTCTAAGGTCAATTCTTGGGATTTAGTAAGAAAAATAATTTGAGTAGCAGCACACACTTAAATGACTTAGGTCAGCAGCTCGCTAAACTACCAACCTTATGAATTGACGCTCTACTCTCCAAAAAATGTTTTCGGTTTTTAGAATTTCGGATAAAGGATTGTGTACCTGAATGTGTGTGTGTATGTGTGAGTACAATAAAAATATGAGAATGATGTAAAATATGAATTAAAAAATCATAAGCTTAACAACACAAAACTAAACATGCTTTAGCAAGTTGACTAACACCAGCAAATATGTGCATACATATGTACCCAATGCATATTACAGTATTGCATTTGTCTTTTAGGTTAAAAAAATAAAAACAGAAAATACAGTAAAATTATAAACGTGAATGGCATAAAATATAAATAAAAAATAATACAGTAAAGATATATAAGTGAGAATATAGTGTAAAATATAAATAAATCATAAACTTAGCACAAAAAACTTCACCTAATGAGTTCCTCTACACAGCCTTACTGGCCCTCCTCTCCAATGGCGTCCAGCCATCCGACCCATCCCCCCCCACCTTGGAAACTTCTCCAGGTTTTCCCAACCCCCAAAATCCTTTTTCAGTCTGTTTATGAGTTTAAGCAGTGCTACTAACATTTTCCTGAGGCTGTGCAACATTGACAACCATTGGAGAGTGGTTTTTTAAAAAATGTCTTAGGGCCTTGGGCCCTGGTCTGGGAGTATTGGGTAATGTTGAGTTCCGGATAATGGTGAACTGGATAATTGAAGGATTCCTGTACAAAAATGTGTGGTTTTCTTAGCCTAGCACCTCCACACCCCATGAGTTTGGAATACTACAGTTTGCTTCATTACATACCAATGGAATTTGATGTTTCAGTTTGAAATGTTGAGTCGTCATAACCTCGTTAGGTTCTCGCCACACTTTACATCATTGTCTTAAGGGTAGATTCCACAAAATTCAGTTTAATTTGACATGTACTGTATTCAAGTGCAATTCAGGATGCTTGTGGTTAATGGGTATGTACTGTGGTGAACAAAGGGTGTTTTTACAAAAACTTTTTTGTAGACACATTGAGTTAACCCTTTGGGTCCAGCAATAATCATTTGAGGTGCAATATTAGAAATTGGATTGGGTTTGGCAATGATCATGTGAGAATCACTATTTCACACCATGAAATTTGAAATTTCTGGGAAAACATTCAGATTACTTGCATGGGTCATAAATGACAATATGGCAGCATTCAGATCTCAACTCATTGAGGGGATGGAATACTAGTCACCCGTAGGTGCTACATCTCCATGTCCCATTACATAGGCACTCATAAAAATTCACACGGGGGAAGGTGCTACATCTTTGCATCCCATTACATCTCATATATAATTGTCCTTAAATATACTCAGGGAATGTTGGTATTTCTAGATCTTATATATTATAATGTTAACTACATATCTGCATCCCATTACATCTCATAGATAATTGTCCTTAAATATACTCATGGAATGTTGCAATTTTTAGATCTTATATATTGTAATGTTAACTAACTGTAATTTTGCAATATCAAGTAAAAAAATATAAGAGAAAGTACAGTTTATAACTGATAAAATTAGTTGGTATTTTTACAAGTAGGCCCTGCACAGGGTTAGAAATTTCACTTTCATCTTACTGTGGCTGGTACAGAAAAGTTGTTTATAATTTTATCTTATACTATGTGCATTTGCATATCATCATCTTTCCATTGATGTTTTTTTTAAATTGGCCAACCTTAAAGTTTGGCCAGTCTAGGTGTTTTATTACAGTATTGTATATGTAGCCTGGCATGTGAGGGTTCATTGGTGTGTTTTTTTAACAAGTACATTTGTGAGAATTTTAATGCATTATGGATGTTTCCAGATATTTTAGTTTGGGCTAAATAAAAGTTTTATTGGTTGTTAAACCTGTCTAGAAGCAAAATCTTTTTGTAGGAAACCTGACAGTAGGTGCAATACATTTTGTTGTTGGATCAGGTGAATATACACATGTGTTTACATAATTCATTATTTTTTTAAGCTTTGTATGGCCAGTGCTTTTTTCCCATATTATTACAAACGGAATATCACCGACGACTATGAGAAAGAGATGAACCGTGAACTAAGTGGCCATGACCCTTTTACTACAGTGGTTGTAAGTGGTCTGCCTTCTGAGACCAATATTCTCTATGATGACCAGATTAGGAGTTTGTTCTGGAACTGCTCCCAAAACTTGAAAATCAGCTATGAAGGCTCCAAGTAAGTACTTGATGCTGTTATTAAGTAGTTTAACAGGCCATTGGGTAAACATAATAAATTTTGTTGCCGGGGAAGGCTTACGCTGCTAGTTTAATTTTTACTGAATTTCTGTAGCTTACAGTATAGGTAACTGTCACTGTAATTGATTTAAGTTCCTTGTTAGTGATTAATCAGTTAATGACTCCATTATAACTTGGGTTTAGGGGTTTAGCAGTGATGATTTCCTCACCACTCAAAAATAATAGATAACTAAGAGCCCCTCTGCTTATACTGGATAACTGATCTTACAGTAAACAAAAAATATACTTAACCCTTAAACGCCGAGCCTCTATTTACAAAAGTGTCTGTTGTATGCGGGCGGCGTTCGGGAGTGAGCGCCGAAGCGGAAAAAAAGTTTTTTTCAAAAAATCACAGCACGCTTAGTTTTTAAGATTAAGAGTTAATTTTTGCCTTTTTTTTTGTCATTGCCTGAAGTTTAGTATGCAACCATCAGAAATGAAAAAAATATAATTATATAAATATTGGAATATATGACCGTGAAAAAAAAATTTTGTATATAATTGTATACAAATCGCGCTGTGAGCAAAACGGTTGAAGCTAGTAGATTATTTTTTTTTTTTCGTTGTATTGTACACTAAATTGCGATGATTTTGGTATATAACAAATTGTAAAACAATCAAAGCAACACAGAGAAAATATTATTACAAAATGATGCATGAATTTGTAACGAGCGGACATAAAAAAAAATGTTTTTCAAAAATTCACCATAAATCGAAATATTGTGCTAGAGACTTCCCGTTTGTTGCAAAATGAAGGTAAATGATTGAATGTTACTAGATTGTAAGATTTTAGCTTACAGTTGCATTTTTCTACCATTTCGGTCGAGTCAAACTTGACCAAAGGTTGAAATTTTGGCCTTTATCGTGATTTATATGAAAATATTTCAAAGCTGATAAAAGCTACAACCATGAGGTACTTTTTGTTGTATTCTACATGAAATTGTGCACATTTTCATATATAAAACGTTATGTAACAGCTAATATAAAACGGTGCAAAAATTACGACAAAGTGATAAAAGAATTTCTGAGATGCGTCGCTGATGCTCTGTAGTGCGAGAAGACAGAAATTCGCATATGCACGGCTGGGTAACACTTGTAAACAAAACAACAGCGTGATCCGTGAACTCCTAGCATCCCTCAAGGCGCGTGATTTAAAATCTTTCGCAAACTAGGCCTATAACTATTTTTCCACGAATACTTGGAAAAACTTTTTGTAGTCGACGTACCGTACGTCCACTCGGCACCCGACAGACAATTTTAGTCGACGTACGATAAGTCCAGTCAGCGTTTAAGGGTTAAAAAACCAGTATTTTTTATGAATATTTTTGAAAACTGCCATAAAACTGGATCGCAGCTAACCGAGTTCACCAACAACTGGGGACTGCCTGTATAAGCATTTTTAGGGGTGTTGTAAGTATTTGAGGATTTGAGATATTCAGAGGGGTTTAGTGATCTATAAATTCAAGTGCTGAGAGAGTATTAAATAAGAATACAAAGTGTGATGAGGAGAATTTTAGGAGTCTAGAAGGCCAACTAGGATGGTTATGTACTATTTCAAGACCTGACTTGTCATATGTTGTTTTGGAATTTAGCTGTAAAATAAATAACCCTAAAGTAAAAGATCTGATTGAGGAAAACAATTTCTAAGAAAAGCCTGTACCTTTGAGAGCTGTATGTACTTCCCAGGACTGGGTGACAGTTTTAAGTATAAATTGGTTGTGTACAGTGATGCTTCTTATACCAATCTCCCTGATGGACTTAGTAGTGGTGGGATCTTTGTGGTTTTTCCTGGTGGGTGAAACTGAAAATAGTTTTCCTTTTTATACCGTACTGGGAATCAAAGAAAATAAGAAGGGTTATAAAAAGCACTTTTGCGGAAGAAACACTAGCAGCTGCTGAGGCAGTGGATGTGGCCTACCATCACGGAAACATGTTTTCGCAAATATTGTATAATGGAAAGAGAAGTCTGCCTGTGGAACCCAATGTGGATAACCATTCACTTTATGAGATTGGGTACTCAGTTAAAAATGTTTCAAAAAAGGGGTTGAGAATTGACATAGTTATTCTTAGAGAATTGGCTCAGAAAAGAGTTTTAAGATACTTTGTGTAGATTCAAAAGCACAGTTGGCTGATGTGTTGACAAAAAAGGGGGTAAATGCTTTAAAGATACAGTAGCTAAAGTATTTGAGAGTGGATCCCTGAAATCTTATGTAGATTTTATAAATAGGTAATTTTATTTTTTTGTGTCATGTAATGTTTATTAATTGGAAAGCAGATTTCTTTTGTTTCCTTTTAAAAGAGAGGGAACATGTAAACTCAGTTCAGAATACTTATGTATGATGTCGTGCTTCTTGCTCATCATAATTTTGTTTGTTTGTTTGTTTATGTTTGTGTTGCGAAGGAGGACCAAGCAAGAGTGTCACAGTTTAGGTGCTTAGTCGATTGGATCTCCAAGAAATTAAAGTCATGATTTGATATCTGCCTTTGATTTCTCTTGCCACACTGGTCTACACTCTCAGCAAGCTGTAGCATAAGCATGAATTGTCAGTGGTTACTTTTTTTTTTTTTTTTTTTTACACTGATGGTTTCCATGTGCTCTGTTTTCTTCATATTTATTTTATTTTATTTTATTTATTTTTTTTTTTACTATACCGCATGAATTAATACCTTTTATTGTATAATCTTCCCAACTATGCCAACCTTTAAGGAAGAATTATTATTTAAACTTACTGAACTATGAACGTGGGTTTTCAGAGAATATTCTATTAACCCTTAAACGCCGACTGGACATATCATACGTCGACTAAAATTGTCTGTCGGGTGCCGAGTGGACGTACGGTACGTCGACTACAAAAAGTTTTTTTTAAATATATTTGCGGAAAAATAGTTATAGGCCTAGTCTGTGAAAGATTTTAAATCGCGCCTTGAGGGATGCTGGGAGTTCACGGATCACGCTGTTGTTTTGTTTACAAGTGTTACCAAGCCACGCATGTGCGAATTTCTTCCTTCTCGCACTACAGAGCATCAGCGACGCATCTCAGAAATTCTTTCGTCACTTTGTCGTAATTTTTGCACCATTTTATATTAGCTGTTACATAACATTTTATATATGAAAATGTGTGCAATTTCATGTAGAGTACAACAAAAAATAACACATGGTTGTAGCTTTTATCAGTTTTGAAATATTTTAATATAAATTACGATAAGTGCCAAAATTTCAACCTTCAGTCAAATTTGACTTGACCGAAATGGTCAAAAAACGCAATTGTAAGCTAAAACTCTTACATTCTAGTAATATTCAATCATTTACCTTCATTTTGCAACAAATTGGAAGTCTCTAGCACAATATTTCGATTTATGGTGAAGTTTTGAAAAACTTTTTCCTTATGTCCGCCCGCGGTAACTCGGCCGAACCTCTCGGAAATTCTTTCGTCATTTTGTCGTAATGTTTGCACCATTTTATATTAGCCATTACATAAAGTTTTATATATGAAAATGTGCGCAATTTCATGTAGAATACAACAAAAACAACCCATGGTTGTAGCTTTTATCAGTTTCGAAATATTTCCATATAAATCACAATAAGTGCCAAAATTTCAACCTTTGGTCAACTTTGACTCTACCGAAATGGTCAAAAAACGCAATTGTAAGCTAAAACTCTTACACTCTAGTAATATTCAATCATTTACCTTCATTTTGCAACGAACGGGAAGTCTCTAGCACAATATTTCGATTTATGGTGAATTTTTGAAAAAAACTTTTTCCTTATGTCCGCGTGCTGTACTCGGCTGAACATCTCAGAAATTCTTTCGTCACTTGTCGTAATGTTTGCACCGTTTTTATATTAGCCGTTACATAAAGTTTTATATATATTTTATATATGAAAATGTGCACAATTTCATGTAGAATACAACACAAAAGAACTAATGGTTGTTGCTTTTATCACTTTTGAATTATTTTCATAAATGACAATAAGTGCCAAAATTTCAACCTTCGGTGAACTTTGACTCGACTGAAATGGTCAAAAAATGCAATTGTAAGCTAAAACACTTACATTCTAGTAACATTCAATCATTTACCTTCATTTTGCAACAAACGGGAAGTCTCTAGCACAATATTTCGATTTATGGTGAATTTTGGAAAAAAACTTTTTCCTTACGTCCGCACACGGTAACAGCTGAAAATCTCAGAATTTCTTTAGTCACCTTGTCGTAATTTTCGCACTGTTTTATATTAGGCCTTACATAAAGTGTTATACATTAAAATGTGCGCAATATCATGTAGAATACAACAAAAAATAACTCATGAGTGTAGCTTGTATCAGTTTTGAAATATTTTCATATAAATCACGATAAATAAAAAATTCGATCTTCGGTCAACTTTAACTCGACCGAAATGGTCGAAAACTGCAATTGTAAGTTAAAACACTTACAGTCTAGTAATATTCAATCAATTACCTTCATTTTGCAACAAACGGGAAGTCTCTAGCACAATATTTTGATTTATGGTGAAGTTTAGAAAAAACTTGTTTTTACGTCCTCGTTATTTAATTCATGCATCATTTTGTGATAATATTTTCTCTGGGTTGCTTTGATCATTTTAAAATTTGTTATATACCAAAATCATCGCAATTTAGTGTACAATACAAGAAAAAAAAACAACTCATTAGCTTTAACCATTCTGCTCACAGCGCAATTTGTATTCAATTATATATGAAATTTTTTTTTGCGGTCATATATTCCAATATTTATATATGATAATGATATTTTTTTTCATTTCTGATGGTTGGATACTAAACTTCAGGCAACGTCAAAAAAGGAGCCAAAAATTAACTCTTAATCTTAAAAACTAAGCGTGCTGTGATTTTTTTAAAAAAACTTTTTTTCTGCTTCGGCGCTAACTCCCAAACGCCGCCGGCATACGACAGACACTTTTGTAAATAGAAGCTCGGCGTTTAAGGGTTAATATAAAACTAAATTTTTTTATGTATTAACAGGGATTTTTTTCTTGTTAAGGCAGAATCAATGCAGTACGTATGCTTATTAGCAATATAGAATCATCAGTACTTTTCTGTGAACATACTTAATGCTACAAATACATGAAGAAATTGATTTCATAAGCACATAAAAAGGATTTTTGTTAATTACAAATACACTACAGGCTCTGTATTACCTACGAGGGGATAAGGCTAGATCTTTTGTGGTAAAATTATCCATGTTGTGAATTATCTGGAATATCTCCAATAAACCCCTCTTTTCCCATTGAAGTTAACATTAACTTCTACTTACCTAAGAATCCCTTGCTTACCACAACTAAGTAGTAATTAATAATAATATAGACAGCAATTTAATGTGAATTGATGATAGTAGTGTTTTCTGAAGATGGTATTTCAGGTGCAGTTGCATGGAGATCATTTCATTATTCAGGCATGTGGTAGGGTGGTTTGGACAGATAGGAGGTGAAAGGTAAAAAAAAAAAGAGAAGAAAGGTAAAAGAGAGAGAGAGAGAGAGAGAGAGAGAGAGAGAGAGAGAGAGAGAGAGAGAGAGAGAGAGAGATGGTGATCAAGAATTACAGAGATTAAAAAGTTGTTCTGCTAAAAAGTATATTGAGATAATAAAAGATGCAAATTGTGTGATTGTCATTCTGGGTCAGTGAAGTATGTACTGTATTTTGAAGACTTTTTCAATGTGGGAGATGAAAGTGAGGCAGAACTGAAGGATGCTGGTTGGAAAGGTTAGCTGTAAGTTTGAGGGTACTTATGGAAATTATTTTTGAGTGAGATGTAAGGAGAACAATGAAGAGTTTGAAGAAGGGAAGCACACTTGAAGTTGATGTGTTTACAGATCAGAAGATGTGGTAATGAGGTGATAGTATGATAGAGTGACTAACTAGGTCTGGGTTTGCCAGGATGATGGAAACCTCAAAGAAAAAGGAAGGGTGAGATTGAGTAATTTTTTTATTGTATAAGGGTAAAGGTGATGGAGGCAACTGTAAGAATTAGGGACAGCATTACATAGTATAAATGGGAAACTGTATGGCAAGATTTTGATTGAGAAAAATATAACAGAGGGACTGGTTATAAGAACAATCTGGGTTCAGGCAAGGAAGGTGGTGTTTGGATCTACTGCTAGTAGTGAAACAGTTATTTTACAAATTTCAAAGTAAGAGGAAAAAGTTGCAATTGGCACACTTGAATCTTGTAAAAGCTAATAATAGAATCAATAAGAAGGTAATTTGGAGGGTGCTGAGCATGTAAGATGTATTAACATAACTAGTTTAGAATTAGGAGTTTTGTGATGGAATCTAAGCACTTAACTGTTAGACTAACATCATGGAGTGTTGGAAATCATTCATTATTGCAAAAGCATTTCATTTGTCAAGTCTGCTATGGATGAAGTGAAACCTTAAGCACTTAGTGCATGTTGGAAGCTCTTTTGGGTTGACAAGTTGAAATACTGGAAAGGTTTCCATGGTATTGACAAGAGGAAAGAGAAATCTTTTGGGCAGAAAGAGAAGTGGCAGAGGAGGTTGTGTAAAGATGAATATGATAAAAAAGAACGTACTGAAGGTCATAATCTGGTTTTAACAAATAAGAAATTTGAACTTTTAAAATCATTGACAAACAAAGATAAATAAAAAAAAATAGTAAAAGGAATGTGGACATCACAGAGACTTGTTAGGGTACATGTACTTGCACTGTGCAGAATGTAAAGGGCCTAATTATGGAACTTGGTCCTTGAATAAGTGGTGTGAAAATCAGCTGTGGCATCCATGATCAAATTACAATCCTTGCAAAATTGACTTAACCAACAGAAACAGGTAAGAGTCATTCATCAGGAAACCAAGAAAGGCACTTTATTAATTATAATCACAAGATAAATGAAGGAGGAGGAGAGTGAAGAGTACCCAGTATAATTTTCTATCTTGGGTTTTGTACCTTCAAATAATTTTCATTTTTACTTGTTTTTCTTCATTTTTTTATAATTTAAACAAAACTGGTGTCTATATTACAAATGGTGAGTACACTATAGTACTTCATTGATGGGGTTCACTGTCTCATGAGAATTTGCTTTTATGGAAAGGCTCTTGGAACAAGTTTCTCTTAGATAAGAGGGAACTGCTTACATTGCACGACTTTAATATTTAACATAAATTATACCCTTTACTGGTTTGTAAGTTTTTAATTGATTCATAAATAAGGGTAGAGATAGGTTTAAAATACTGTAATGCCAAAATATCTAGTTAACCTCAAACTATTTATAAGTGAAAGACATGCAATATATATTTCTGAAACCAGTAGAAAAAATGGGAAATTTCATTACCAGAATATATAAATCAAGCTCCACATGTATTTTGAGTGGTTACTTACTTGCTGCTTTTTTAACTTTGGGCCCCTAGCTAAATCTGTATAAATGAATTTTCTCTTTGTCAGTTGTCCTTGCATCCATTGGTCTGTATTATTTTGCAGCATCTGTTTCTTATTATGGCTGTCTTTATCCCTTTATTATAGAATATATAATTTTGCATTTGAATATCATGTTAGTGCTTATACAAGTACAGAACCTGTAATTGTTTACTGTATTTCAATCGTTAATGCAGAAACTCATTTGACCTTGTTCTTTTCTTAACAGGGAATATCTTGGACTCTATTTTTACCATATGTTTGTACAGATTTAACATTTGATGCAAATGAATGATTTTTTGGGAGGGTTACATGTAGATATATTGTGTATTTTGTTGTAAGGTGAGATTTTCCTAGCTTGTTTATCAGATCAGTCCCAATCATACCAGTTAGAATATATGCAGTACTGGATGGATATTCTTATGCCTTACTCCTTGAAGGTATTATAAGACTTTGTTTTTGTCATATACCTTTTTATTTGTTCAAGAAATAGGTACTTGAGAACTTAACTTGTGGTGGTGCAATGCAATTTGATCTGCTCTTTTTACAGGGCCTATATCCAGTTCCCTAGAACTAGGAGTGCAGTTAACAAGGAAGAGCACTTTCAGGACATTCCTGGAGAGTGCCCAACAGCCATGCACCTGGCTTTGAAAATGCGGCAGGTACCAAGAATACAAAAAGACCTTGTACTAAAACTCTATAGGTAAGATTATTTTAAATATTCAGTCGCCTTTTATAAGTTTTAAATGCATGTGTTTTACTTTAGGAAATATACTGCAAAGCAACAATTATTACGTATCCATGTGGTTGTCAAGTTTTGGTATGTCTTATAAAAGCTCTGGGATCCATCGGAGCTCAGATTTTTTAATTTTTATGAATTGTACATAAAACGAATACATTGTGGTGCTGGGGAACCTCCAGATAATGTTAAGTTTTGGATAGGGTGAAACTAGATAGCTGTAGGACTACTGTACTTGCTTGATGCCTTTCTATCGCTAGTTTCCAAACCCTTGACTAATCTTGCAGTTACATAGCCTACGCTCTGCAAACACTCTAAGGCATGATAGTGCACAGAATCCATATACTGTACAGTAATCCAGAATGGATAGAGTTGTGGTATGAATACATTCTGATTAACTCATTTTCACTTGAAAAACACCCATAAAATAGTTCAGCCAGCAGAATTCTGAAGATTCTAGTACAGGCAGTCCCCGCCTTTTGGGTGGGGAGTTCCATCCAGTGGTGAGCCCTAAGTTGATTTCCACTGTAAGTCAGTACTGTACCTATTAAGTAATAGACTCTGTAATTGCTGTTAATGGCATCATAACTAGATACCTATTCTTGTTGTAAGTGCCATTAACAACGCTGTAATGACACTTACAGTGCCATAACTTGATTATGGCGCTGTAACTAGTTACTACCTATTCTTGGTAAATGTATTTGAAAAAGCACCATAAGATTGGAATGCCGTAAGTCGGTGCCACCATAACTTGGTGATACCCTGTATATATTTACTGTTTTGTCAGTTACAGTCAGCGACACAATGGGGATATGGGGTATTTTAAGATATTAAAAATTTCAATAAATAAAAAAAAGATAACGTAATGTACAATTGAGCAAGAGTTGATGCTTGCAGAAGGCCAGCTTAGCCCTTCCATCGTAGTTTTCTAATTACTTTCATCTCAGACATTTCTGTTATCTGTTAATCCATGGTGATGTTTTTTCCACCTGGCACATCAACTTTATTACACCAAGATGAAGGCATTTTTCAGATGTAACTTGAGAAATTCCTGAAATGCATAGGAGCTCCTTGTCGGTCAAGTCTACTAAGTTGTTATGAATAAATTCAATGAAATATCCATATTTGTATGAATTGACACTAATACAGGTCTTCAGTAATTCTAGCTTTGTTATTATCAAAATCGAATAACTAGTGTTGGAAGGTATAGCGTCCCTTTGGATTGCCAGATTAAATAACACTAATAAAAAAAATAATTTCTCTCTCTCTCTCTCTCTCTCTCTCTCTCTCTCTCTCTCTCTCTCTTTCTTCAAAAGAGAGTAATTATTAACGTAAAGTGTTAGTGTGGTCACTGGTATTAGTCTTAGCTTTTGGGATCTGAATTTAGTAAAATTGTTTAATTGTAACGGTACCCAAATAAAAAGTGTGTTTTGTGAACCTAAAGCAGCTGCAAGTGATTTCACAAGTTTTCACAAGTTCGTGTAAGGTAAAGTGAATTTTATTTATTGTTACCATGGTATAATAAGGTGTGTTAAAAGAATTTTTGCCTAAGTGAAATTTTTATTGATAAACCTTTGATGTGTGTTCTTGTGTTTGCAATCTCTTGATTTTTCACATTTTATATATTTGTGATTTAACATTTATTTACTCAGCATTTTAAATATTTCTTGATAATTTAACATTGCATGCTTGATTTAATTTTCGTTTATTAAGATTTTATTTTCAAATCTTGAGTAATTTTTGATAGTTTAAATTTTGCTTCATTAATTTAATTTCTTGATAAATTAAAATGTTGTGATTTAGTTTTGTTTAATAATTTAATTCAAGAATTAAGTTTTGTGTTGTTTTCAAGTGACAGTAAATTTTTCAGATTGTGAATTCTAATTAAAAATTTTGAATTGAAAAATAAATTTTTGTATGTAGTGTTTAAAAATAAAAGTGTTTCATTTATTGACCACCAGTGAATAGGATTAATTGTGTGCATAAGGCAAAGTGGTAAACATGTTTTGTTCCTTTAGTTTTGCTAAAGTGAATTAAGACCAGCGAAACAGTTAAAGTTGTTTGATGGAGTGACGCCCGTATACCTTATACTCTAGTATATTTCTTGTTTAATCGTTGATACCTCACACTAGTCTTGATAAACTTAGTTTGATTTTTCATGTGGTTAATGAGCTTTTTAAGGAATCACTGTTACCTTTAGATTACTCAGTCCTATTTCTTATTGTTATGAGAGTTCAGGTATCTGGCTGAAGTGAGGTAAAGTCAGTTTTTGAAATCTATGATTAGTTGTGTAATAGCCAGGTACTTGGTATGCTTTCATGACAAAATATTATGATATAAATATATATATATATATATATATATATATATATATATATATATATATATATATATATATATATATATATATATATATATATATATATATATATATATGTATAATATTTTTATGTCTGGGGTCAGGTTTGTCTGGATAATGTTGAGCTTTGGTTAAGTTGAAACCAGGTAATTGAAGGGCTACTGTGTGTGTATATTATATATATATATATATATATATATATATATATATATATATATATATATATATATATATATATATATATATATATATATATATATATATATATACTGTATATATATAGTGAGGTAAAGTAAATTTTTGAAATCTGTGATTAGTTGTGTAATAACGTAATAACCAGGTACTTTACTTCTATATATCTATATATATATATATATATATATATATATATATATATATATATATATATATATATATATATATATATATATATATATATATATATATATATATATATATATATATATATTTATATATATATTTATATATTTATATATTTATATATTTATATATTTATATATATATATATATATATATATATATATATATATATATATATATATATATATATATATATATATATATATATATATATATGCCCATACTCACACATATCTGGTCCCACCCTATTTGGAACTCTTCATTGTCCGATCCATAAATGTGAAAAAAACCGCAACCAGATGGCTGGCAACAGATGGAACAAGGTGTTGATGGCTCTGCCAACAGGCATGAGCAGTTTGAGAAGGGTTGTTTTGGGGTTGGGAAAAAAGAGTTGAGAGGGGAAGCTGGTCGAGGACGGGTGGCAAGTGGTAAGTAGGGGGTTTGACTTCTTTAGAGCTTTTGCAACTGCTTTTGGCTTGAAAGCATCAGCGTCTCTTTATTGTCATTTTATTTATCATTCTTGAGTGGCTGAGTATTGTGTGGTAGGCCAGGGAAATACTGAGTGGGGAGGTTTGGGTGGGCCTTCATCAGCCTCAGCTGTCTGATTTCTTTATTCACTTCATTTATTTTAAAAGTCCTTTTTTTTATGTGCTTTTCTCATTCATCGATTTTAATAATCATAAGCTTTTCTGAAGTTGAAATACCAGGAAACTGAATAACTTGAACAGATTACAAAATAGTTTCCGTATAAACTGCCCAACCTTGTTGTCAGAATATTTTTTGGATGTGTATTTGTACACAAAGTATGTGTAGTTATGCTTAGATTTGAGGTAAACCACAGAACACACATGCTGTGTACAGTATTCACATAGTATGACATAAAAAATGTACTAATCCTTACTCATCCAAAATACAAAAAAATCAGCCTCGGCAGTTATACATCATTGGTGGAAACCTTGGTTGAACAGGCAATGCGATAAGTATACTGATGAACACAATTATATAAATCATATTTCGTTACAGGATAGTAACTTTTAACAAAATAGTTATACACATTGGAAAAGAGTGAGTTTCATTCGGGTGGAACTTAACTTAGGTCACGTTTGGCACTATAAGATATTGCGTGTCCATACAAATCTAAGACATGATCAAATGATTAGGTAGTTGAAAAACTGCATAGTTCCCTAAAAAATCTTAGAAGAAGCCCTGCACACACACATTTAAATAAAATGTTTATTAGATTTTTAATGTGGAGGTAGCAAAATGCAGTAGAAAATGGTAGGTAATTGTTCAATATTAAATCAGCATGTGTACATGTACATGCATAATCATGTGTGTGCATTTTCTTGCCTTTCTATTGATCTCTGTTGCTTATTCTTTATAAAAACAGATTTTCCAAGTGCAGCCCACATACAGAGAGAGAGAGAGAGACTGAAGTGTGTTGTTTGTTGTTTATAAGCATTTTTAGTGGATATGGTTATGCAGTATTGACAAAGCAGTTGAGGACTGTGTTGTTTTGTATCCTGTGGGTATTAGAAGTGAACTCAGTGAATGATGGTGCAAGAAATGTTTAAATATATATGCACCTCTAATACCCTCATGTTGCAACTTCTCCAATTTGTGTATGATTGTCCCACCACACTTTAGCTATTAGAGTATACTATAGAACTCATTTTACAAGTAATTATTGCCCATGTCTGATGATTAGAAGCATTGATTATGGGATGCTACAGTTACCAATAGTCCAGCAATATCTTTTCATGTAGTACAGGCTTTCACTATATATTTCTTACTGCTATCTCAATAGTAGCAACCCTTCAGAATTTGTATATGGATTGGTGATTGTGATTCTCTTGTATTGAGACTGTAATATAAATTTTCATCTTTACAGTTTAGAAGATGGTCGAGCTAAGATGGCAGAGATACTTGGTGGAATTGTTGATTCAAACCAAGCTGAAGAAAGTCAGGAAAATATGGCGGGCAAAAATATCTTGGGTAAAGGTCGTTTGAGATTTATAAAACCCAATGAGTGTACTTTGAGGCCGCCTGTTATGCCCTCACCTGCTAACCATGTGTGGAGAATTCATGTTACACATGTATGTATGACCTTGTTGTTTTACTGTACTATTTTTTTTTTTTGTAATGTATGTTTTATACAGTGATTTGAAAATTAGTATTTCAAGTTTTATTTTTTGTGATGTATATTTTATACAATGATTTGAAATTTAGCATTTCAAGTTTGTCTTGGAAAACAATTCTTTATTTGCATTCTTCTTATATTACATACTTAGTGGAACCGAGTTTTAAGATTAATCATGAGGCTGTTAATAAAGAATATTAATTTACGTGCTGACTGTAAAATGAACAAGAGTCCATGCTGGCGCACAGCCAGTTTGATCTAAAGCAACAGGCTATGTGCCTGTTAAAAAGTGTTTCAAACTTTGTGCTCTAATCCCAAAATTAGAGCACAATGTTTGAAAAACTTTTTAACAAATTTATATCCCCCACTCCCTCAAAAACTATTAGATGTGGAGCATCCTGAATTTTTAGTATGTGTCCCAGGTTGGACAGCAATAACTGTTTCATATTAGTAAGGGGTCATAATTTAGTTATACAGTGAAACCTTGACTTACGAGTGAATCAGTGTACGAATTTTCCAAGATACGAGCTGTCCTTTCGTTGGATTTTTTCTTTATGGTGCGAGCTGAGATCTGAGTTACAAGCAAGCAAATGAACTTACGTCACCTGCCACTAGGCAGCCCAGCGAGCATGCAGTTCATGTGGTTTTCTTGTCGTGCAAGCATTTCAGTCGTATCGCTGTTGCTTTGTTTTTGCATTTTGTTTATTTTGGAAAATTTCTTAGTTTTAACTGTGGGTCCTAAGAAAGTGAGTGCCAAGATCAGTGCTGAGAAGAAGAAAGGAGGATGTCCTTGGATATAAAGCACAAAAACAGGGCTCTGGTAGACCATGGAGGGTAACTCCTTGAG
This sequence comes from Macrobrachium rosenbergii, assembly GCF_040412425.1. Taxonomy (NCBI): domain Eukaryota; kingdom Metazoa; phylum Arthropoda; class Malacostraca; order Decapoda; family Palaemonidae; genus Macrobrachium; species Macrobrachium rosenbergii. The sequence continues at coordinate 58,256,699 of NC_089788.1, forward strand.
GACGAAACAAGCGACTACACTATCAAAAATAATAAAAAAAACTTGAGCGAGGTGTGCATGTTGTCAACTTGACGAGGCAGTACGATTGTAGTACTTCTATGATATGTATGATTTTGAAGCAGGAGAGTCAATAAAGGCTATGATGCCAGCCAAGAGCGTTAAGATTATTTCAAAGTTCTGGACCTCTGTCCATGAAGAGATGGAGAAGTTGTTGGTGTGGTTGATGGAGAAGCAGCTCACAGGAGATACCATAACCAATAGCATCATCTGTGAGAAGGCACTAGACCTGTACGGTATTTGGTGCAGCAGACGACTGAACATCAGTGGATGAGGCATCGGAAGAGTCGGTTAAAGTCAGCCGGGGATGGTGTGATAATTTTAAAAAGAGGATAGGTATTCACTCCATCGTCAGGCACGGTGAGGCAGCAAACTCGGATGTGAAGGCGGCTGAGGATTTTATTTTAACTTTGGCCAAACTGATAGAAGCCAAAGTATATGTCCCCCACCAAGTCTTCAACTGTGACAAGATAGGACTTATCTGGAAAAAGATGCCGAGGAGGACTTATATAATGGCAGAGGAGAAGAGCTTGCCAGGCCACAAACCTGTGTTTGAATGTAAGTGGTGACATCTTAATCTGTGTCAGGCCACAAACCTGTGCTTGAATGCAAGTGGTGACTGCAAGATTAAGCTGCTATCCGTGTATCATTTGAAAACCCCAGAGCCTTTAAATCTCGAAGATACTTTAAAAAAACTGGGTCACCAGGGATTTATGTGTGCAATAGGTAAACCTGGGCTTTGTTCCTGCTGTCAAGAAGTACCTTTTGGAAAATAACCTCCCCCTGCAAGCCCTTCTCGTCCTTGACAATGCTCCTGCACACCCTTCAAGCCAACACCACCCCTATCCTGCAGCCTGTGGACCAGCAGGTGATTTCAAATTTCAAAAATCTCTTCACCAATCATCTGTTCCGGCGCTGCTTCAAGGTTGCAGAGAGCAGTACCTCACCCTTCCAGAGTTCTGGAAGGATCAATGCAACATCGTGACCTGCCACAGAATTATTGACTTAACCTTAAATTTTGCATGGAAGAAGTCGTGGCCTGAGGTTGTGTCCAAAAGGGACTCTGAAGGATTTGAACCTGAAGTGTTATTGGTGGAGGAGATTGTGTCCCTTGGAAAGTCCAAGGGCCTGAAAGTGAATGAAGTTGTTAACGACCTTGTTGAGAAGCACAACGAGGAACTGACAACAGAGGAATTGAAGGAGCTACAGCAGCAGCAGCATACGAAGGTTTTGCAGGAAGTTAATGCGGAGGAGCCAGAGGCAGAGGAGGTTATCCTTACAAGTAAGATTAAAGAAATGTTGGAAATGTAGGAGAAAATTTCAGTTTATTGAAAAGAAGCACCCTGAAAAAGTTGCAAAAGATTGTGCATTGGCATTGTGTAATGACACTTGCCTCACCCAGTTTTGAAATGTTTCGAAAGAGAGGAAGAAACAAACCACCTTGGACCAGTTTTTATTGAAATGCCCTGCAAGTGAAAGCGAGGAAAGTGTGGCATTAAAGGCAAAAGTCAGTGAAGAAGATTAAGTGAAGTAAAAAAAAAATTTGTTTAATAAAAAGTGGCAGTCAAGTTTAGCAATAAAGTGTAGCATAGTGTGTAAGTTATTTTCAGCAATAAATCGTAGCATTAAGTGTGCAGCTAGTAAGTTAAGTTAAGCAATAGAGCATGAAATGGAAAACTCCTTCAACCTTCTCCACCAGCATCTTCGTCTGATCTTCAAGGTAAATGAACACATTAAAACTAGTTTATTTCTTTACATTCTCTTTTATTATGTATTATATTTTATACATTATTTGTTATTTATAAAGTACATTTTTTTTATTGAAAAACATGCAACAAAAAAAATTAGTGTGGTTTTTGGGAGCTGGAACGGATAAATAGCATTTCATTTAATTTTAATGGGGAAATTTAATTTGATATACAAGCAAATTGATTTACAAGCTAGTTCACAGAACAAATTAAACTCGCAAGTCAAGGTATTACAGTGTTTATGTATCTATCTTATTTCTTTGAAGTTTCCCTTTGCATAAACTCAGCAACTCATTAAAAATTCAAGATGGCAGTCGTGACAGGCATGACGCTTATAATTTCATGAAAGTTTCATAGACTAGTTAGATTAGGTGGATGTATGTCAAATGATACATTTTTAATGATGCAGAATTCAAAGTTGAATGTTTAGAATTGATCAGTGGCTACCTTTTCTCTCACAGGTAAGAACTGCCATAATAACATTAAATCCTCCTGTGCAGGTTGAGACTCCAACAAAAAGCACAGAAACAGAAAGACATGGTGACCCCTGTTAAATGCAACTGCATGCTCTTAAAGATAATGAAGAATTATTGTAGTGTGGATGGAAAATCTAATGGAGTGGATGCTTAGACAATTAGGACGCATTGATTACTCAGCAGTGTGTTCCTTTCTGGTTAATTATTTCTTGATTTATTATAATAGACCAGGTTAATATTTTGTATAATATCTGTTACCCTGAACATGTACCAGATTTTGTATTTAGTTACATTTAGTTTCATCGCTGTGCTTGACTTAACAGGATATGCCAGTGCAAGAGAGCCAAGCCAAGGGTAACACAGGTTTAAGCATTTTTGGGTTTACTGGATGGTGTACAAATCACACAGTGAATATATGGTTCTGGGTGAATAATTTGATATACTGTAGGGCAGTTTTCATATCCAAACCTGCTTAATGTGATACTTTTCATCCATTGGTTTCACCAGCCTTGTATATTTGTAGACCTGTTTGAATTTTTTTTTATTCTCATGACAAAATATCAAGGAAGATTCAATTTGTGGATCATAATGTTCACGGAGTGCCTACATTTTGCTTGGCTAAAAGTAACTTGAAACTGGATTGGATTTCAGGAACTAGATGAGGAGAAAGGTATTGTAGCAGCTATGGTTACAAACAAAACTCGAATAAACATCTTGAATGTATGTTGAAGTACAGTGAAATAGAGCTGAGAGGAATGCAGAAGTGAGCACTGGTAACAGGCAGTGAAATTTCTGACCAAGAGACAGAATATAAGTGCACACAAGTTCATAATAAGAGGATCATGGGAGTATATCTAAAATGAAAAAAAAAACTGCTTTCTCTGTGAAGGGCCTACAGCCTATTACGACCTTCCTGTTACTTCAGCCTTGCTAGACAAATGGGTGTGTGCTTGGGCAACCTTTCTTGGATAAACAGGCATACTATGATGATTTAGTTTTGGAGATATGGTGGCTCTTGATGCTAAGTATCAAATTAGATACTTAGTAGCTCTTTATCATTTTTTTCAGGAAGGTTTAGTAGCTCTTTATCATTTTTTTCAGGAAGGCCATCCAAGAGGCCTTGATAGTGGACAGGGAAAGGCTGCATAAGCCTCTGATATTCTTTACTAAGGTGGAGTTTTATGTAGTGTTCTGGCAGAATAAAGAGAGAACACTAGTCTTCAAGCTAACTGACTTGCCCAGTTTAACAAGTCACAAATTTTTATAACTAAGAAGAGAGGTTAACATGGGGATTCTTGCCAAGCTCCCTGATGTGCATGGTAAGAGATTCTTGATGCCCTTTGAGGAATACATCTGAATTGTGCTTCGTATGCTTGTGATCTGGGAAGCAAGGCCCTGTGCATATTTAATATTCTACACAGATTGTACAATAGCACATTTTTTTAGACAACCATTTAGTAATCCCTTCCCCACCCCCACCCCCAAAGAGATACTGTATATATATTATATATAATGTGTGTGTATGTATGTGTATATATATATATATATATATATATATATATATATATATATATATATATATATTGGCACAAAGTGATCAAGTACCTGATTATTACACAAATAATAAGACCAAAAAGTTACCTCACTTCAGCCAGACACTTGAAACCTCATAACAAAAATATTAAGACTGAATACTCTAAAGGTACAGTGATCCCACAAAACTTGCTTATCACTTGGAAAAATCAATCTAACTTTATCAAGTTATGGGTGAGGTAACAACTAAGCTATTAACAGACTAATGGAAAATGGGCATCACTTCATCAAACACTATAAGGGTTTCCCTGGTTCTATTTCACTTTGATAAAGGGGAACTAGACAGATATATCACTTACCTTGTACACATTCATTAATTTCTCTAATCACTGGTGGTCAAAATGAAACACCATGCTTTTAAAACTTTAAACAAACAAATGTATTTCTAAGTTCAAAAGTTATAGCAGAGTTCACAGTCTCAAAAGGATTTACTATTACTTGACAACAGTGTAAGATTCAAGTATTTCTTGGTCAAGATTAATTCACAAAACTTAAATTTATCAAGAAGACAATTTAAGTAAAATTCAAACCATTGACTCGCACTCAAGTTTTAGATATACACCTGATTAACTAAACTCAACACAAGTGTTCACCAAAATATTACTGACTGCAATCCATATAAGTATTCCCTGAAATCTCAATAATAAGTATGCACTAACAAAATGCTAAGCAATCACCAACACAAAACTTTGGAATACACTGTAATTATAAAATTAGAGCAATATGATAACACAGACATATAAGAATGAAATATGCAAAAATGGAAATGTACCAACAGCAGTTTCACTAAGACAAAAATATGTTTAAAGACTATGTCATCTTTCAAAAGATTACCTTCACTTTAAAAACAACTAAACACGTCTTTCTAAAACTTCCTCAAAGACAACACTACCAAGTCACAATGATATGCACTTAGTAGAATATAGTTAGCAGCAAGACACATTAGAACTCACTAAAAGAGATATTATCCACCTGTTATCAAAACAATAATTCTCTATCACAACAACAGTACAAAATATATCAATTAAGAATCTGACCTTCGTCAACAGAAAATATTAAAACATTTTCACAATGCTTGCACAATATAAACACCTTAGATCATTCTTACAAAAACGTATACACTTCGTTGGAGAATTTGACAAAACTTATGCTTTTGAGGAAAGAGGATAACCAATTTTATATATACAGGCAGTCCCCGGTTAACGGCGGGCTTGGTTAATGGTGATCCGGTTTTATGGCGCTTGTGTAGCGACGAAAATTGGCAATTTTCAACCCCGAAAATCACCGATTTCTGCTTATCGGCCCCATAATTGGGTATTGGTGCCAATACATACCTAACAGAGGCGCCGATAACCGAAAATCGGCACTTTTCAGTGCCGATAAGCCCGAAAAGCACCGGAAATCGCCGATTTTCAGTTAGTGGCGATTTTTGGTTATCAAGGCAACTCCTCACTCTCATTTCCCTTGTATATATATGGTGGATCCTAAAGGGTTACCAACTAGTCCCTTCAGTCTTTGAATAATGGATTTCTCCTTCCATCTCTCAGTATACATGATACATAAAGTGTACGTACATTATACACACAGGTATACATGTACAGTATACATACAGGACTGGAGCTTCAAGCGCCTTATCTCAAAATAGACATTTCCTGTCGTGGGTTAAGCACCTGAGCAAATAGAAAGAAGTATTTTGTGACCAAACTGGCTCGACTGTCAGCGTGTCAACTTCGTCTCTCTCACTCCCTCACTCTGTTCTACTCAGATTATGAAAACATAACAGGCATAGACAAAGTTAATAACTATGGAACAGACACACATGATAAACATAAAATAAAGCATTCTGGCCGAGGCCTGTCAACTCATCATGATCAGCAAAGTGGCCCTTGCCTTTCTGCCTTCACCCCAAACATCTGTGTCAATACAGGATGTGGCAGTCTGATAATGGTTCAAAAATATCTCTCTTTCTCTACAGCACTTACTTTAACTTCCACGAACACAGTGTGTTGTTACAAACACGAATGATTATACATTACAAAGTCACCTCAGAACATGAAATAGCTGAAAATTATACCAAAATACAGAACACAAGAGTCATCTGTAAGAAATAAAGACATCTCAAAATCATAGACATCAAATCAAAACATACACATGATCTCACATAATATATATATATATATATATATATATATATATATATATATATATATATATATATATATATATATATATATATATATATATATATATATATATATATATATATATATATATATAATATATATACATATACATATACATGCACACACAATAAACCCCTATTTGTGGGGGTTATATATATATGTGTATGACAATAAACCCCTATTTGTGGGGTTATATATATATATGTATGTATGTATGCACACACACACACACAATAAACCCCCTGTATTCGTGGGGGATGTGTTCCAGTCCCCCTGCAAATGGTTAAATCCACAAATACTTAGAACCCTAAAAATACTTATAACTGTCTATCTTGAAAGTTCAAATACCAAATGTATCCTTAAAGTAACATCCTACATCACATATACCTTAAGTTATTATTATATTACTGTATTAATCTTTGAAATTATATTATCATTTCAAACTCATCTTAAACATTAGTACCCTTAAAAATAAATATGTATGTACTTCTAACCCTTGTGCTGGCATGGACAAAAGAGAGAGAGAGTAAGTTTGTTTTAATCGCTTGAGGAATGTTAACCCTTTGACGCCGAAGCCCTGTTTACAAAAACGTCTCCCGTATGCCGGCGGCGTTCGATGAGTTAGCGCCGAAGCGGAAAAAAGTTTTTTCAAAAAATCACAGCATGCTTAGTTTTTAAGATTAAGAGTTCATTTTGGCTCATTTTTTTGTCATTGCCTGAAGTTTAGTATGCAACCATCAGAAATGAAAAAATATCATTATCATATATAAATATTGGAATATATGACAGCGAAAAAAAACTCGTATATAATTGTTTACAAATCGCGTTGTAAGCAAAACGGTTAAAGCTAATGAGTTAAATTTTTTTTAGTTGTATTGTACACTAAATTGCGATGATTTTGGTATATAACAAATTTTCAAACGATCAAAGCAACACAGAGAAAATATTATCACAAAATGATGCATGAATTCGTAACGAGCGGACGTAAAAAAATGTTTTTTAAAAATTCACCATAAATCGAAATATTGTGCTAGAGACTTCCCGTTTGTTGAAAAATGAAGCTAATTGATTGAATATTACTAGACTGTAAGTGTTTTAGCTTACAATTGCAGTTTTCGACCATTTCGGTCGAGTTAAAGTTGACCGAAAGTCGAATTTTTTCTATTTATCGTGATTTATATGGAGATATTTCAAAACCGATAAAAGCTAAAACCATGAGTTATTTTTCGTTGTATTGTACATGAAATTGCGCATATTTTCATATATAAAACTTTATGTAACGACTAATATAAAGCGGTGCAAATATTACGACAACGAGACGAAAGAATTTCTGAGATGTTCAGCCGAGTTACCGCGCAGACGTAAGGAAAATGTTTTTTTAAAAAATTCACCATAAATCGAAATATTGTACTAGAGACTTCCAATTTATTGCAAAATGAAGTTAAACGATTGAATATTACTAGAATGTAAGAATTTTAGCTTACAATTGCGTTTTTTTACCATTTTGGTCGAGTTAAATTTGACCGAAGGTTGAAATTTTGGCAGTTATCGTGATTTATGTGAAAATATTTCAAAACTGATAAAAGCTACAACCATGAGCTATTTACTGTTGTATTCTACATGAAATTGCACACGTTTTCATATATAAAAGTTTATGTAACGACTAATGTAAAACGATGCAAACATTACGACACGACGAAAGAATTTCTGAGATGTTCGGCCGAGTTACCGCGCTCAGACGTAAGGAAAAAAATTTTGTTTTCAGAAATTCACCATAAATCGAAATATTGTGCTAGAGACTTCCAGTTTGTTGCAAAATGAAGGTACATGGTTGAATATTACTAGAATGTAAGAGTTTCAGCTTATAATTGCGTTTTTTTACCATTTCGGTCGAGTTAAAGTTGACCGAAGCTTGAAAATTTGGCAGTTATCGTGATTTATATGAAAATATTTCCAAACTGATAAAAGCTACAACCATGAGTTATTTTCTGTTGTATTCTACATGAAACTGCACACATTTCCATATATAAAACTTTATGTAACGACTAATATAAAACAGTGCAAACATTACGACAACGTGACAAAAGAATTTCTGGCGCGGATGTAAGGAAAAAGTTTTTTTCAGAAATTCACCATAAATCGAAATATTGTGCTAGAGACTTCCAATTGGTTGCAAAATGAAGGTAAATGATTGAATATTACTAGATCGTAAGAGTTTTAGCTTAAAATTGCGTTTTTTGACCATTTCGGTCGAGTCAAAGTTGACCGAAGGTTGAAATTTTGGCAGTTATCGTGGTTTATATGAAAATATTTCCAAACTGATAAAAGCTACAACCATGGGTTGTATTTTGCTGTATTGTACATGAATTTGCGCACATTTTCATATATAAAACTTTATGTAATGGCTAATATAGAACAGTGCAAAAATTACGACAAAATGACGAAAGAATTTATGAAATTTTTTTGGCATTACCGCCCATGCGTAAGAAAAAGTTTTTTCAAAAATTCACCATAAATCAAAATATTGTGCTAGAGACTTCCAATTTGTTGCAAAATGAAGGTACATGATTGAATATTACTAGAATGTAAGAGTTTCAGCTTACAATTGCGTTTTTTGACCATTTCGGTCGAGTCAAAGTTGACTGAAGGTTGAAATTTTTTGTAGTTGACGTACGGCACGTCCACTTGGCACCCAACAGACAATTTTAGTCGACGTATGATACGTCCAATAGGCGTTTAAGGGTTAATCTATTTCTCTTTAAGCAACTGACAACAACAGGATTTTTATGTTTGCTTTTTGTCTTCCAAAGATGCATTACCTTTACTACACATTTTTAAAACACAATGAACATACACACACACACAGTGTGCATATGGACTCAAATTATCAATATCTTTTGCTGAGAGAGAGAGAGAGAGAGAGAGAAAGGAAGAAAGAAAAAAGAGAAATTGATGTGATCACGTTGTGGCAACATCTATTTTTAGAGGGCACATTGTACGATAAAATAATGATTTACAGTACTAATTTTCAAATAATTTTTATTTTAATAAGATTAAATAACACTAATAAAAATAATTCTCTCTCTCTCTCTCTCTCTCTCTCTCTCTCTCTCTCTCTCTCTCTCTCTCTCTCTCTCTCTCTCTCTGAGATGAGAGAATTTTTATGGTATGTTTGTTTTTATAAATAAATGATTTACCTAATAGTAAGTACCAATTTTCAAATAATATAGTAATAATATACTGCAGTCACAACATTTATGCATTTCTGTAGTAAGATATGAAAAATTTTAAGCAACAAATTTCAACCCCAATCTTTTCCTGAGTTTTGGAGGTCAGTGGAGTGTGAACCTGTCAGATGTAATTTGACATATTTGACAGGTTCACCCAACCTCCCTGAGCTCTGAAACTGCAAAAGATTGGGGTTGAAAGTTGTTTATTTAAAATTTTTCATAATTTACTATAGAAATGCATAAATGTTGTAATTACAGTATATTCTTATTATATAGTTATTATTATTATTACTACTATTTGAAAATGAGTACTTATTACTAGGTATTGTTTATCATACAAAACAAATAAACATACCATAAAAATTCTCTCATCTCAGTAAGAGAAAGATAGAGAGAGAGAACTGAGATAGGAAGCGAGAAAGAGAAAAAAAGAATTATTTTTATTATTTAATGTTATTTAATCTTAATAAACTTAAAATTAGTACTGTAAATCATTATTTTATAAAAAATGTACCCTCTGAAAATGCTTATATTTGATTTTGAATAATTTCATCTTATTACATACTATTTAATCGTACAGTATTATTATTGTTATTATTATTATTATTATTATTATTATTTAATCTTAAGAATCTTAATAATTTTTGAAAATTAGTGAATCTTTATCATAAAAAAAATGTATTTAGTCATGAAAATAACATTAAAATACACTAAGTAGTGAATATTTCTCAACGAAAAAGTCCATCCATAAATTGCAGAATTTTTTGTGAATAATCTGTAGATATGTTCCACAGAAAATCCCATGACTCGGTGAGTCTGCAGATCATGAGAATGTGAATACTGGGTGTTCACTGTGTGTGTATGTGTACATATATATGTGTGTATGTTAAAGGAGCCTTGTTGTACCTTGCCGAAGGGTCTTTTAGCCTTACCTGAGTTCAGTTGGCATCTTGTCACCAGCAGCCAAGAAGTTTTCTGTCCAAGGTGTGTTAACCAAATCTAAACTACAAAAATAGAGTTTATTAACCCTTAAACGCCTATTGGACGTATCATACGTCGACTAAAATTGTCTGTTGGTGCCGAGTGGACGTACCGTACGTCGACTACAAAAAATTTCAACCTTCGGTCAACTTTGACTCGACCGAAATTGTAAGCTAAAACTCTTACATTCTAGTAATATTCAATCATGTACCTTCATTTTGCAACAAATTGGAAGTCTCTAGCACAATATTTTGATTTATGGTGAATTTTTGAAAAAATTTTTCTTACGCATACGGCGGTAACTCGGCCAAAAATTTCATAAATTCTTTCGTCATTTTGTCGTAATTTTTGCACTGTTCTATATTAGCCATTACATAAAGTTTTATATATGAAAATGTGCGCAATTTCATGTACAATACAGCAAAATACAACCCATGGTTGTAGCTTTTATCAGTTTGGAAATATTTTCATATAAACCACGATAACTGCCAAAATTTCAACCTTTGGTCAACTTTGACTCGACCGAAATGGTCAAAAAACGCAATTTTAAGCTAAAACTCTTACGATCTAGTAATATTCAATCATTTACCTTCATTTTGCAACCAATTGGAAGTCTCTAGCACAATATTTCGATTTATGGTGAATTTCTGAAAAAAACTTTTTCCTTACGTCAGCTCCAGAAATTCTTTCGTCACGTTGTCGTAATGTTTGTACTGTTTTATATTAGTCGTTACATAAAGTTTTATATATGGAAATGTGCGCAATTTCATGTAGAATACAACAGAAAATAACTCATGGTTGTAGCTTTTATCAGTTTTGAAATATTTTCATATAAATCACGATAACTGCCAAAATTTCAAGCTTCGGTCAACTTTAACTCGACCGAAATGGTAAAAAAACGCAATTATAAACTAAAACTCTTACATTCTAGTAATATTCAATCATGTACCTTCATTTTGCAACAAACTGGAAGTCTCTAGCACAATATTTCGATTTATGGTGAATTTCTGAAAAAAAAATTTTTTTTTCCTTACGTCTACGCTACGTAACTCGCCGAACATCTCAGAAATTCTTTCGTCATGTTGTCTTAATGTTTGCATCGTTTTACATTAGTCGTTACATAAACTTTTATATATGAAAATGTGTGCAATTTCATGTAGAATACAACAGAAAATAGCTCATGGTTGTAGCTTTTATCAGTTTTGAAATATTTTCACATAAATCACGATAACTGCCAAAATTTCAACCTTCGGTCAACTTTAACTCGACCGAAATGGTAAAAAAACGCAATTGTAAGCTAAAACTCTTACCTTCTAGTAATATTCAATCATGTACCTTCATTTTGCAACAAACTGGAAGTCTCTAGCACAATATTTCGATTTATGGTGAATTTTTGAAAAAAACATTTTCCTTACATCTGCGCGGTAACTCAGCCGAACATCTCAGAAATTCTTTCGTCTCGTTGTCGTAATATTTGCACCGCTTTATATTAGTCGTTACATAAAGTTTTATATATGAAAATGTGCGCAATTTCGTTTACAATACAACAAAAAATAACTCATGGTTGTAGCTTTTATCAGTTTTGAAATATTTCCATATAAATCACGATAAATAGAAAAAAATTCAACTTTTGGTCAACTTTAACTCAACCGAAATGGTCGAAAACTGCAATTGTAAGCTAAAACACTTACAGTCTAGTAATATTCAATCAATTAGCTTCATTTTTCAACAAACGGGAAGTCTCTAGCACAATATTTCGATTTATGGTGAAGTTTTGAAAAAAACATTTTGTTACGTCCGCTCGTTACGAATTCTCGAATTCATGCATCATTTTGTGATAATATTTTCTCTGTGTTGCTTGGATCATTTTAAAATTTGTTATATACCAAAATCATCGCAATTTAGTGTAAAATACAACTAAAAAAAATTAACTCATTAGCTTTAACCGTTTTGCTTACAGCACGATTTGTATACAATTATATACGATTTTTTTTTTCCGCTGTCATATATTCCAATATTTATATATGATGATATTTTTTTTCATTTCTGATGGTTACATACTAAACTTCAGGCAATGACAAAAAAAATGAGCCAAAAATGAACTCTTAATCTTGAAAACTAAGAGTGCTGTGATTTTTTGAAAAAACTTTTTTTTCCGCTTCGGCACTAACTCACCGAACACCGCCGGCATACGAGAGACGTTTTTGTAAATAGGGCTTCGGCGTTAAAGGGTTAAGTAATTTTTGATAACAAATAATGCATAATGAAACTAAAGATGGATATTAAACTCATTAAGTATTCCCTGAAACAAAGTAAATAATTGTATGACAAATATGATATGGGGGAATTAGTTCCTGTCCTCTACCAAGTCTCCAAAAATTCCTCCCCCTTAACATTTAAAGTCTGTTACACATGACTTTCAAAGTGTTTTCTGTCTTAAATTCCATTAGAAACGACCACTTCCCCCATTGGCCATTTTAAATGCTTGCTTATTCAGGAGTATATCCTCCCGAATTAATCATGGATCCATAGAAACATTCCTGGGGGAAGAATGGAACCATCTCTATTAGACCCCAGTTTATAAACACTCCTAAACGCATGGAATACACGTTAAATAATGTCAAAAAGAACAATCACTAAAAAATCAGTTATAAAAAAGTTAGTAATTTTTCTAAGTCTACTCACTCTTAAGCAAATGGGGATCTCGATTCCCAGTGTGTCCAACACATCATCTTAGTTTACTTTCACATCAGGTAGTGAGTAATCTATCATAAGCCCCTTCTCACCTAGCGATTTTGTAACGCGCACGCAGATTTACATACTTGTTAACACGCCCCAGTATCTGATTTTATCCAGACCAAAAAGTTACATGGCTTAATGATGGAAATTTCCATCATTGACATGTGATGCTATATAAATGAATCTCCCAAAATGTGTTTCATTTAGTAACTAATGGCTGTGATGGTGCGGGAAAAATGCAGTAAGCTGATGATTTCAAGAATGTAAAAGTTATCAGAATGCAAATGGCACCTGATCACTATGTTCATAGGTGATAATATAATAATAATATGACAATAGTGCATGAAATATGATTGCATACAGTACATAAAACAACACATTAAAATTATTATTTTTGCAAATGGATATCTGTCAGTGTAACAACCTAACCCTGGGACGTTTAAAGAAACAAAAGCAGCAGAGTTTTAGGTTTATGCTGTAGACGAAAGCCAGAAAAGTTTAAGTGCCAGAAAACATCGAAAGGTGCCAGGAGATCAGAATTCAACATTGTGCTTATTAAGTGTTTTAAGCTGCTACGTAGTGAAGGTGTAAGCATTTCTGGGGAGATGCTTATGAAGCAGGGCAGAATTTTCATAAGGAACTAAACTCATGAATGAAAGTGATTTTATTCATAAGCTTTGTTCTGCTTATGATAACACTGCAATATATATGTGGAATGAGCTGGCAAGACTTAGTTTACATAATGGGATTTTTAGCGGTGGTTTCTGTCGTCCAGCATTTTCTTTGGTCTGGTAGTGGCCTGGTCCCAAGGGTGCCAGTTAAAGAGGTCATGTATATATATGTATGTATGTATACAGTGCTCCCCCACTTTTTCCCAGGGGTAGGTTCCAGAACCTACTGCAGAAATGCAAAATCCCCTCACGAAACGCTTTAACTGCTTGTAACTGCCAAATACCCTATACACCTTAAACTAAAATGCTTATAACAGTCTATTTTAAAAGTTCACTGCCTAATTTAGTAGTTCAAGCAAAAATATACCCAGATTATCATACTAAAACAATTTAATATCAATTCAAACAAAAATGCACCCCAAACCATCATCCCAAAACACCTTAAGTCATCTTAGATTAGTACCCTTTTACAACTGTAACTCTGTGTATATACATCCCCTAAAATTCTTATGACAATGATTTACTCTTTTTAAAATAATAATATTAATGTAAACACAGCAAAATATCTATAAAATGTTTAACATGAATTAAAGAAATCTTTAATAAAATTAAATAAATCTGTGTTACAGAACCTTTAACAACTAATCAAGTTACCCCTGTATTCACAAGCTTAGCTGTTTACTGTCTTAGTTTTGAAGTCCTGTTTTCTTTATGTAATGGTAAAAACAATTGAAATTGTCACCGATTCTTTTTTTCTTTGTTGAGCAACACTGTTGATTCTCTAATTACTGTATTTTTCATATTGTGTTCGTTACTAAATACAGATTTTTATGATAAAATTAATTTACATTGTACTTAAACTGTGGTAATGTATCTATTAAGCTCATTCCAGGTTGGGCCCCAGACTGAGCAAAACAGGTGTAGGGTAATGCAAGATGTATTTGAAATGATATTACTGTAAAGTGTTTTTGGATGATAGAGCATAATTGTACAATATATTTAGAATATTCGCTAAATATTTTCATATTGTTTTCCAGTCTGCGTTTCCTGGAAAATAAAATTAAAATAATTAGCGAATATTTTAAATGTTGTACAATATGCTTTATCATCCAAAAACACTTTACAGTAATATTTCAAATACATCGTACATTACCCTTGAAAAGAGAGAGAGAGAGAGAGAGAGAGAGAGAGAGAGAGAGAGAGAGAGAGAGAGAGAGAGAGAGAGAGAGAGAGAGAGAGAATTGAATCAAATCAAATCAAATCAAATCAAATCCAATCTTGCACCTGTTATGCTCAGTCTGTGGCCCAGCCTGGAATGAGCTTAACAAATACACTGTAAATCATAATAAGTACACTGTAAATCATTTTTATCATAAAAATCAATATTTAGTCTCGAACACAACATGAAAAATACAGTAGTTAGTAAATAAATAGTGTTGCTCAATGAAAAAAAGTGAATTAGTGGTAGTTTTAGAGATATGGTCCATAGGAAAAAGCTGGGAATTGGTGAAAGTTCCCACAAAAAAATTAAAGCTATGTTCCATAAAATGAAGCGTGGAAAAGCTGGGTACCACTGTATGTGTATATATATATATATATATATATATATATATATATATATATATATATATATATATATATATATATATATATATATATATATATATATATATATATATATATATATATAGATAGATAGATAGATAGATATAGATAGATATATGTGTGTAGATAATGATATATTTTTATAATGTTTTCCTCAGAATTTGGGTGTGTCAAAATTGCAGTGTCTTCAATGCCAGGAAATATGGTAAGCTGGCATTATCTCCACTGTCTCTGAGGGAAGATTTTGTGAATCAGCTTGTTGTTTTAATGAACACATGCATGCACACATTCACAAACACAACACAAGGAAGTAGGCTGCTTTGGACATGGGATCTGCTTGCTCATGTTCAGTTTTAGTTTTCATTTTCAGAGGGACTTGAAGTATTATATGTGAGATGGTTTTGTTATCACAAAATGTGATAATAAATAATGGGTTTGCAAAAAGAAAAAAAAATTTTTTAACCCTTATTGTTATCAATGATTTGACTAATGAATAATAAACAACTTAATTTTAAAATATGCAAAAAACAATCCACTTTGTAAATATTAAAAGTAAAGATGACCTTAGTCTAAGCATCAAGTGGTAGGTGAAAGAGGCCTTTAGGTAAATGTTCCTTAACCACATACACTTGAGTTTGAAATGAATAGAAATGGAAAATACAAATCATAAGAACTATTCTTATTTAATTAATGTAATTTTAAAGCAAAGTAATAATTCATATCTGGCTCTTTTAGTACATTGTCTATTACCAGAACTTTGTGGAAGTCTCTCTGACATTCTGAATTATCTTTATTTATACCCACATAGATTCAGAAGAGACTAGAATGTCTTGAAGCACCATATTAATTTATTTAACATTTTAGCTTCATCTCTGGTCTGCTGATTTTGGTGTCATGCAGTAGTGTGTGTGGCAGTAGGTGATTGAATGATGTTGGTGTATCCCTATCTTGTAGTTGTATTTGGGGTATTGGACATGTGACAAGTAACTTAATCTCTTATATACTATAGGCTACAAAAGGAATGGGTAACAACACCCAAAGCTACTTCCCCCAGGGGGAGGGTGCTATTTCCATCACTATTTAATTATACTTATATCATTTACTCAGAAGCATCCCATTCTATGGACTCCATTCCATGCAAGTTTAGTGTTTTTTTTACTTGTCCTCAAAAGAATGTATCTGATCTTATTAGAAGTGGTATTTCTTATATAAAAGCAAGTCTGATGCCTTGTTTCTATTTGTAATTCATAAAAATGAAGGTTTTATGAACTTGCAAACCTGTTGTAAATTAACCCTTAAGGGACGGGCTAAATGTACAGTATATCAAGCACAACCTCAGACCGGGCAAACCCTCAGGCTGGCCAATTAAAAAAAAAAAAACATTGATGGAAAGAGGAAGATGAGCAAATGCACATGGTGTAAGAAAAAAAAATTCGGTAAATTTTTCCCTACCTTCCACAGGAAGTTGAAAGTGACTATTGTTGTGTTACAACCCTGTGTGGGGCCTCTTTTACAAGACACTCATAAAAATATGTTAATTTTACCAAGTTAATAAATGTTTTTTCTAATAATTTATTTTATTTCATTTTGTAAAATTATAATTACAGCCCACTCAATATCGTAACATAAGAACTGAAATCAGTAACAAATTCTGAGTATATTTGTTGTAAAATATTTACGAGATTTACTGAGATGGTGAGATGCAGTAACTTTTTGTGAAGTATACATTTTTTTTCTAATATTTCTTTCCACTTTTCCCTTGAAAAATTACAATTATAGCTGACATACTATCATAAAAGAAAAGAACTAAAATCAGCAGCAATCCCTGGGTATATTTATGAGCAAATAAAGAAAAAGATGTCCTGGAGCTGCAAAGAGGCAGTACATGCCCCTCTGAAATCTCAAGGCATACTGATCAATGTCTCTCTTGTGCCAAAGTATTATAGTTGCCATAAGTCACTTATGGACCATTGTAGTGCCATGAACATCTTTCCTGCTAAATTCATTCAAACAGAATGGTGCATAATAATAATAGTGAGGATTCCCGTCCATCACCCAAAACCTGTTATAGATATTCATATGAGGATTCCCGTCCATTAAGGGTTAGCACTGCTGATTATATAATTTTCAGAATTGTTTTGTCTAAAACTGTGATGTGTATAGTTTTGAGTCATCTTGAATTATTTCAGGTTGAAAATGCAGCATGTTTTTGGGCTATATCAAATGAAACCCATGCCCTTAAGGATTTAAACTTCATACAGACGTGTATAAATTCTGCAATCTCCCAGAATAAAGCACTTTTCTTGGACCTAGATGACATTGTTGTGGGACAGATTTGTTTGGCTCCATACAAAGATTTGGAATGCATTTGTAGTTTCTACAGAGCAAGGATAGATGAGGTTCTCAAAACCAGTGAAGATGTGAAAGTTGTGGTAAGGAATTATTTGAAATGAATTGAAATAATTTTTTTGTTTTGTTTTATATTTAATTCTAGGTTTTATGCTTTAATGTTCAGACTGTATTACTTGTAGCATAGATCTCGTAGTATGGTAGATTTATTTACAAGACTATATTATCAATATTAATATTTCTAGGTTTTTCCTACCTTACTGTACTGGAAGTAAAGCAGCAATAATTTATATTTTTTAAAACCAAAATTTATAAATTAGTTATGTTTTCTATACATTTTGAAAGGGATGCATGAACAAACTGAATAATTGGTAATAACAGAGTATGATAGTTAATAGTACTTTAATTTGTGTCAGATGAAATTACTAATATAATTTTTGCTAAATTTGTTTTTAGAGAGGAAAGCTTTTTTTTGTACTAGAAATTAAGGTATTAGCTAAGTCAGAAAC
Source organism: Macrobrachium rosenbergii (assembly GCF_040412425.1). Classification (NCBI taxonomy): domain Eukaryota; kingdom Metazoa; phylum Arthropoda; class Malacostraca; order Decapoda; family Palaemonidae; genus Macrobrachium; species Macrobrachium rosenbergii. The sequence goes on from NC_089788.1 coordinate 58,274,840, forward strand.
TTTATTTTATATAGTTCCCCAGGTAAATTTGCTGGTATTTATTGCCTTCCAACCCCACTTTTTTTACTTTGTTTTCCTGTCTTGGTTGATCCAAAGTTTAAGAATTTAACATAACACTGAATATGATTTTGATTGCTGTCCGGACTTAGAGGGTTAGATCAGACACCATGCCTCATCACTCAAAGAATTTGAATAAAGAAAAACATGCCTCCTCACTCAGAGAATTAGATTCTCAAGACATGGTCAGGGGGGGCAAAAAACCTAAGTAAACTTGGCCCTCAGTTGGAAGCTCCAGATATTTTGTGAGGGTCTGAGTCAGGTACTAAGGCCCCAGGTAATTTCAGGGGTTAACTTTTAGTTTTGGAATACTCGAAGTAAAACAAGAGGTTTATACTTTGTAAATTGTCAAAAGAATAGTATTTGATTATCCATTCAAGTGAGTTGTAAATGTACATAATCACATAAGACATCTCTTGAGGATGGGTTATGAAGATGATGAAGGTTGTGCTGAATTGTCCACCATTGGTAACACTTAGCTACTGCAATAAACTACCCCAGCAAATACATACCCATGCCTTTATGCATAGCATCTCAGATAATAGTTATTAAATTATTAAATGGATTCAAAAAGTACTAGTATTTGAAGTGGCTGAAATTTTAGTGTTCCTTTCACAGGCTAAGAAAGTAGACAGGGCTCTATTTTTTAAAGTCACTCTGACTTGACTAGCTAACCTTCCTGGTATGTCACCCTTATCCATGCAGAATGACTTACTGTATCTATAAGATTGTTTGTGGAAACTTGCCTCCCCTTTTGGCCCATGGACAAGAAAAACCTTGGGCATTACATCTGAGAAGTTTTATCCTCCTTAGGTAGTAGCAGGTAGCTCACTAGGCAAAGTAGATCTTCCATATTTTTTTTTTTTTTTTTTTTTGTAAAATAAGGCACTCTGGTAAGAATATCAAGAACAAGCTAGAGGATCCACTTTCAAGGTTGATTCTGCAAGGAAGTGTCATTCTTGAAGTGGTGGATCTTGAAGTGTTGGACGAGTCACTTCAGGTGTAAGGAAGCAGTCATTATATCTTGAAGCTCATGAAGAACTGTGAGAGAGTGATTTTATCCCTTGACTACAAAAAGTGACAGCCTCTTCTTATGTAGATACAGTATAAGAAGAAATCAGCAGTCACAAGAATTGAGAAGTTGACTAGGTTTATGGCCTTGTCATCTTTCCATTTGTAGAATCTATTCCAATTTGCCTGTTAGAGAGTGATGGTTGGGGTTTGGCAAGTTCAAGTGTTGGTTGTGGCAGTATATTGAGTAAAGCCTGAGACTTTCAAGACATTACTTGGTAATTTCCAATTATGAAATCCAAGTATTCTATGTGGTTGTGGAACTTCACAAGTGCAGCATAGGCTGGAAAAGATCTTCAAACCACCCTTGCATGGTTATAGCAGTGCAATCAGTGTCATTTTCATTTGATTGGTGGTCCTTAACTTGAGTGACACTTATCTCACCAGTCAGATGATTGGGTCTTACTGAGCTGATCAGTAAATCGGGAGCTTTTGGTTCAAGCTTATTGCACCAATGCGGTGGTTGCCAGAGTGCCTTATAGACTCTGGATACAACAACCCTTCTAACCATTGAACATACTTCCCTAGCTGAGACTGACTGCAGTGATGCCCATCTGTCTTAGAACAAACCTCAGTACAACTCAGTACAATCTTTACATCATCGCCCTCTGCCCATACCAAGAACCTTTCTGCTATATCACAAAGAGTATTGGATCTCGTTCTTCCTTGATTCCAGAGGTTGTTCACTTTACCCCAACAACCTATCTATCTAAAGATGGAGCTAGCACTTGGAGACTAGGAATACTTCAGTCTACTTGCAAATATTCATGTACTGCTATAGGTCTCGCTGTGTGCCTGTTGCCCGCTGACAGGGGGTTGTGTCCCTCCCAACCATAGGTGGATGTGTCTGTGGCAGAAGGGCTTCTGGCAGCTTAGATACTAGTGACCTAGGTGTTAACATCTCAATAGATCCTTCAAGACCTCTTCTGAGGCTACAGCTGTGAAACAGCAGACCAGTACTTTGACAGCTGAAGCTGCAGGGATATATCGAAGCATTGTGTAGGACTGACTTACCTGGGGGTGATAATACCTTATCAGGGATTATTACATCTTGGTTGGAGGATAGGGTTGGCCTCAAAATAGCTGGATTACAGATAGTAACATTGTGATCCTTATGATGAAACTAAAGCTGTTAGTGTTGGTCTCCATGCTCAGGTATGTAGCCTTCATTCTAGTGACCAAGTTTAACCAATAGTTGATATGAAGACCCAGGCTCTGACAAAAACCAACTGCAGTCTTGACTACACTGTAGTTGCTGTATAATGTACCTTGGAAGCCTCATGCCAGACTAATGCTCCAAGGCTGCCACTATTTCTAAAGTTGGGTTGAAGAACTGTGGTGAGACAAGCACAGTGCTGGAAACTGAAATACCTTCTCTGCCCACACACAACTATGTTATTTCCTCAATGACAAATAGTTCAGGATGTTACATTTTACATTTGAGGATGCCATGAAGTCCCGTATGATGAATGCACAGTTTCGTTCCTAAAGTAGGTCATTGCTAATACAGATATCCCTTGGATAACACTTGACTTACTAATTTTTTGGTGTAATGATGGTCATGAAGAAACAATAGAACAGTAGTGTAGATTGCTTAAAAACTAACATTTTTAGTGAGAGAGTTCTGCGTGACATGGAAATATATGCTGCCTGACAATTGGTAAGCAGACTAAGATGAAAATATCACCACCTGAGAATCAGCTAAAAAGTCCCACAAACTTTGTAATCAAGGGAGTAGTTAGGGAGCATTTTGTGGGTGTGACTTTGGTAGCAGAGGTGACATTTACCCTTATCCATTTCTATAAGAGATTATAAGTGGCATGACTCCTGCGAGCTGAAGCTGCAACAATTACTTGTGTTTGCAACAGTTATCTTCCTTTGTGATGATCTTGCAAATGTGTAACAGTCATGTAGAAATTCAACAGTGGCTTGGATAAAAAATATTTGACCATCTACCAACCTACATCATTGGAGCACATACTGTAAGTATTAAAGGAAATGAATTTGCAGATAAAGGAACCAAGTCTACAGTAGTTATCACTAGATTATGCATAAAATTCCTCCTGAGCAGTTTTCATCATTTCATTTGTTGTAATAAGTAAATAGCATGATTTGTTGAATGTTGAAACACATTTTATTAGATTAAGCTCACAATAAGATTGATGCAGTTATCAGGTCATAAAGGAATGTAGGAGTGGTATCAACCCATCTGAGAATAGGATACATCCACTTAGCATGTTTACTGAATGAATTCTTTATGACCCAGTTGTCAGTGGCCTTGGTAATTGTGATGCCAAACAACCAACAATCAGTTGATCAAACCATCAGTCATGTTCCAGTTCCCATCCCTAGAGAGTTTGGTATAACTTTTAGCAGTGAAATATATGTGAATGCCAAAGTATTAATTGTGAGCAATTGACAAATACTGGACATAATTCCCTTAAAATTCTCAGAATATTCAACATTTTCAGTCTATGCAAATAAAGTTTCTTAGATAAGTCCTTCCTGCTTGCCCTGTAAGAGTAGAGTATTATATACTTAGGTGTTCCTATTAAAGTTTTTTAATAATTATTTAAGAGAATTGCAGTAGTTGTATATTTGATTGAAAATTGGTCATGGTTGAATTTATGGTAATTATAAGATAACTTGTAATTATAAGATAACTTGTACATGTTCAATGATAATTATTTTTCATGACATGTGTTGTGACTCTTGTTGCCAGATACCTGTATTGTTGATTAGTTTTTTCCTTGGCAGGTTTACTTTGTTGATTATGGTAATGTTGAGACGGTCAAGGCATCAGAACTAAGAATTGTTCCAAAAAGGTATTTATGATGGCTATTTATTAGTTTATTATTAAACTTATAACTGGTATTCCTTGTTATGACAAGATCAGTCTAAATTGTTGGGCTCCAATTTTCACTTCATTAAATTGGTTAGTCACGAACATTTTGGGCAACCATTATGGTGCAGTTTATTATGTTGATTATCTGATTAGTATAAATGTTCAGTTGTAGTTTTTTTAAAAGGATTTGGCTCTCCCTTGCAGAATGATGATGCAGGGACTATAAATGGAAATTACAGTTAACAATTAACTGCATAATTGTAAAGTCAGAATTAACTGGTACATCTGTAGTTGTGTCCGGTAATGCTGCTAACTTAATGTTCCAGTTTGGTCAAATGAAATTTGTGAAAGCTTATAGTAAAGTCAGATGTTAGTTTGTCAAGATTATTAGACAACTTTTGTACTAATAGTGAAAGAATAGTGTTGTGCAAGTAGTATGCTCTCTGATGAACATGAGTGTTTGCTGATTTACATTATTTTGACCTAATGCCAGCACAGTATATTGTTCCTGGAGTAGTCCACAATAAACATAAAATTAAAATGTTAATAATGTATGTAATGATAATGTTAGCTGTTATTGAAACTAAATGTTTAGTCATAGGTAGTGTAGCAGATACTAGAAAACCCTTATTTTTATGGCTTTTGTTAATTACAAGAAGTCATTTGATGGTGTTTACAAACCAGTAATAGTACACTATACATCACTGTAGCATTGCTTTTAAATATGTAAGGCTAATAAAAATGATCCATGAATGAAGTAGGTGCAAAAACAATTTGATGTTGTCATGTTAATTGAAGTTCCAGTAAATCTCCTAGCAAAACACTAGATATACAAAGAGTGCTCAAAAGAATGCGTCACTTATCTAGAGTGATAACTAAAAATAAATCTAAAAACAGAATTAATGGGGAGAGTTATTATACTAAGGGATGAAATAACATTAGATGGAAAAAGGATTAATGTGGTCAGATCTTTCAAATATTTAGAAATGATAATATTCATTACAGGTTCCATAGAGTTGGAACTTCGTAAAAGATTGAAATGGCGCCGTAACTAGAAACGTACTCTTGTTGTAAGCGCCATTATTGGCACTTTTATGACACTTTCAGTGCTGTAACTTGATTATGGCGCTGTAACTAGGTACTACCATCCTTGATAAATGTATTTGAAAAAGCACCGTAAGATCGGAGTTCCATAAGTTGGTGCCGACATAACTCGGGGACACCCTGTACAGAACATTGTGGTTATGATGTAGGGGTGACTGCAATATGTTTTGTTGTTATAGTAGATGGTATCATAAGAAATACTGAGAACTGCAAAATTTAAGTATCTACTAAGAGAATTTAAATGCCATTTGTCCTTGAGAATAAGTGTTAGCAAATAGGTAGAGGGGGATGATTGTGTTATGCAGAGGGGCTAGGGACTATAGAGGAAATAGAACATTTTTTTGAGGTAGTAGTAACTTACAGGACTGAGAGGCTAGATCAAAAGGTTCGTAAGAAAAAGAGTAGGGAAGGGATAAGAATACTGAATTTTTTTTTATATAGGATCATTCCAATGATAAATGGCAGAAATGTATAATTTATGTGTAAGACCTAGGGATTTGTGTGCATCAGCTGTGTTGCCTTTTATGAAGAATAGGGAGAATATTCCAGAAAAAAAATGCTGAGCAAGAGCATTTCAGGTGAGAGTATATCTTTTCCAATATCATTCACAGGTAAATAAGCAAAATTGTATTAATAAAAGCATTAATTAACATTTCAGGCTCATAAGAGTTACCTGTTTTATGAAAATTGTAACTTTGCTCTGCTCTTAACCTTTGTGATTTAAAGTTCAGACTTGGATACATTTAATTTGTTACTGCAAAAAGACACTACAAATATTGCAGCCAACCTTGAAGCATTCAGACCAAAAAATTAATTCTGAGTTGGTTTCTCTCAAAATTTTAAATATCTTGATGGCAGCTAATGAATATGGCTACTAAGTTCATCAAATTCTGTTAGCATTTTTTAAGATATACCTGTAACACACTCAAGAATGAAAGTAATTTTCCAAGTTCACTGGTTTATGTAATAATACGCCCATATGAAGGACTCAGCATTTTGCAAAACACCTGATACTAATTTCTTTAAATTTACACTTTTTTTTTTCTTTCAGCATTCAAAGTATTCCAATGTTGGCAATTGAGTGCATGTTGGCAGAAGTTAAACCAATAGCAAAGTCTACAATGGCAGTGTGGGATGAGAGAGCTAATTTATGGCTCAGAAACAGGACTCTTAATCAAAATTTTATTGCACAGGTGGGTTGCCTAAATGGATTCGAAACTATTTTTATCATGTTATTATGATGATGACCGTGACATCGTATACTTAATATAGTCATCTTTATTTTTATTATTAGCTGCTTCTCTTAAGCAGGTGGCAGTATGGTAATTGTCCAAAGGACATGCTAAAACATTTGAGATTAATTTTTTTTTTATAATGTTTAGGTAAGATACAACTTAGGTGATCAGAGAGGAACTATACTAGAAGGTAGGATGGGTTCTCTATAAACATAAAAGGAGCTTTTGCAGTCAGTGTGTTACTGTGTGTTTAAGATTCTGATAAGTTTTTGAGCCTACCTCTGATTCAGTTACTACCCAGTTGGAAGGATTTTAATAAAACTTGGTGCTACGCCGGTGTGGATGTCTCGTTTATCTTGTGTTGGTATGCTCTTCGATAGACAAATATGCACATACCCTTTGTCTGTGTTACCATCAGTATTTCTGTTACAATGTGGCTGTTTCATATCATCATTACAACACTACATGGTTTATAGGATTTCTCTCAGACTTGCTATGAAGATACCACCATCATGCATAGATGTGCATGAAGGAAAGTCAACATTGTATTGTCCACACTTGCTTGTCGATGTAATATTACTGTGTAGTTGATGGGATATCATTCAAACTTGGTACAAAGGTAATCCATCCTGCATAGATGCCCTTGAGGGTAGTTAATATAATTGCCTCTAAGCCTGTTACACTGACCTTGTCATTGCTGTTCGTATGTTATAGAGACAGTTACCAGGTTGAGGTAACTATACATGATCATAACCCAGGCAATGTATGTTTTCAGGAAACAGAGTTTGGTACTCAGCCCTGTAAATTACAGTTGAGTAATTTATAGATCTGTTGCCCTTCCTGGCGATCATGCTCATGTGATTGCCGCCATGTTTGCCCAGAAATTCCTGCATAATTCTCCACTAATACTAAACACTAATTCACAGCTCTAGCAATAAGTATTTATACTTCATTGACAGAGCTATATGTGCCTTTACCTTCCACTTAGTTGAAGTTTTGCAAAAAAGAATATTTTGTTCATGAGACTTACCTGTCAGATATATATATAGCTGTATTCTCTGATAGTCCGACAGAATTTCAAAACTTACGACACACGCAGTGGGAGATCAGGTGGTTAGTACCCATTCCCGCCGCTGGGAGGCGGGTATCAGGAACCATTCCCATTTTCTATTCAGATTTTCTCTGTCGCCGGTACTGTCAACACCTGTTTTCAGTACAGGCAGTCCCCGGTTTACGACGGTTCCGGCTTACGACGTTCCGAGGTTACGACGCTTTTCAAATATATTCATCAGAAATTATTTCCCGGCTTACGACGCATGTTCCGGGGTTATGACGCATCGTACGCCGATCCGACGGAAGAAATATGGCCCCAAAACGGCAGAATAATCATAATTTGAAGGTTTTTTGATGTAAAACTCAATAATAATGCAGTTTACATCGTTTTCAATGCACCCAGAGCATTAAAAGTAAGGTTTTCTTATGATTTTTGACGATTTTCGACGATTTTCCGGCTTACGACGATTTTCGGGTTACGACGCGGCGCAAGAACGGAACCCCCGTCGTAAACCGGGGACCGCCTGTACCTCCGTCTTGGATTTCGTAAACTTGGTTGTCACTTAAGTATTTGTTTGACTTTTGGTTTTTTGACCTGGACTTGTGGCTAGGCATACACAATTTTGGACTGTTTTGGATTTGGCTTTGTTTTTTGCTTGGATTAAGATGTGTGAATCTAGTTCTTCTAGTTATAGAGTTTGCTGTGTGCAAGACTGTAAGGTGAGGCTACCGAAAATTTCGGTAGATCCTCACACTGTATGCTCGAGGTGTAGGGGGCACGTTTGTTTATTTAATGATCGATGCAAGGAGTGTGAGTCTTTGCCTGATGCTAGTTGGAGGACTTATGATTCCTATGTGCGAAAGTTAGAGCGGGATAGGATCAGGAGGTATTCCTCCAGAAGTGTCTCAGTGAGTAGGAGTCAGGGTAGTGTTTTTTCACCTGCTAACCCTCCCGTAGACGTAGCTTTTCCTAACCCTGTGGTGTTGCCCCCGGGCCCCGAGGTTGTGTCTGCGGAAGGAGATGCCCTGTCGGTAATTATGTCTTCCATTCGTAACCTGGAAGCTAAAATGCTCGCTCTTCAAAGTGCTGTGAAGTGCAGTGATAGTGTCTGTCCCCCTAGTGTTGTGGAGGGGGAGAGCTGTCCTGTTGACGCTTCCCAGGCTGCCAAGGATCGTGCACGGGCACGAATCCTTAAGGATTGCTTCTCGTCCCCCGAATCTTCCTCCCCGCGTCAGGGGTGGAACTCTCGGAAGGACTCTCGCCCTTTGAAGAGAAGCTTCAAAGAAGGGGACGCTTCACGTCCCTTTTCTCGTGACGCTCTTCGCTCTTCTCTGGAGAGTTTTGACGCCCTCCCACCGCAGAAGAGGACAGGACGTCATCGGACGATGACGCTTTTGAGCGCCCCAGTCGCTCCAGGAAGAGAGCTGTTGCTTCCCCTGTGAGAAGGAAGAAGGCGTCCCCTCGCCCCTCGTCTTCTCACAGGATCAGCCCTTCTCCTGAGAAGGAGACTTCTCCTACTCGAAAGCTTCTGCTAGACATGCAGAGGCAGTTGGCTTCGTTAATGGCCCAGAAGGAGACTGATACGTGTTGTCGTCGGAAGGATTCCCGACTGCCGATCAAGAGGTCCAAACCGTCCCCTTCTCCTTCTCCGCGTTCGTCTTCTTCTCATGCTTCGCCGCCCTCTAGAAGTCCTTTGGCTCAGCGCTTTACTGGTCTCAGCAGGGATCGCCAATTCCCTCTTTCTGACGCTCTCCATGCTGCTAGGCTTGATGCCCCTCGTTATGACGCTCCACTTGTTTCTCGCCATGACTCTTCTCATGCTGCTAAGCATGACGCTCCTCATGCTGCTCAGCAAGACGCCCCCCTTGCTGCTCGACCTCATCGGGACGCTCATCAGGACGCTCGTCAAGACGCTTCTTGCCGAGATTTTCGCGACCCCTCTCGGACTTCTTCCAAGCAGAAGTCCCTTTTGCGAGTTGGTCTGCAAGGGCTTAGACCTCCCGGAGTTTCTCCAGTCTCTTCGGTTGCTCCCATTGAAGAAGGAGAGCTGTCAAGTGCATCGGAACCTGCAGTTGAGGAACATTCCTCGACTTCATCAGCTTCTTCCGATTACCAGGTCTTGACACGTTTGCTGAAGGACTTGTTTGGGGACAAGTTTCAACCTTCTGCTCCTCACCCTCCTCCTTCGCAGTTAACCTCGTCAAAATCGCAAAAGACTTCAGGTTTTGTGAAAATGGCCACGTCTCTCTCTACGAAGAGGGCCTTTAAGAAGGTTCAGGAGTGGATGGACTCCAGGAAGGCCCAGTGCAAGACTTCTTTCGCCCTGCCTCCGTCAAGATTGAGTGGGAAAGCGGGGATTTGGTACGAGACGGGAGAGGATGTTGGTTGGAGAGTTCCTTCCTCTTCCCAAGGGGACTTCACCAGCCTTGTGGACGCTCCTAGAAGGTCTCTCCTTTCGTCAGCGAAGGTGTCCTGGACGTTGTCTGAGACTGATCACCATCTGAAAGGTCTCTTCAGAACATTGGAAGTTTTCAACTTTCTGGACTGGTGCCTGGGAGTCCTGGACTTGCAGGCTCGTAGCCCTGACTCCATTAGTCTGGGAGAATTGTTCAGCGTCCTAACTTGCATGGACAAGACAGTCAGGGATGGCTCCGAAGAGCTGGCTGCCCACTTCTGTACGGGGCTTTTAAAGAAGAGAGCCATATACTGCAACTTCACTGCGAAGTCGGTCTCTCCTTCTCAGAGGGCAGAGTTGCTGTTCGCCCCGATGTCTAGCCATCTTTTTCCCAGTCCTTAGTCAAGGCTACTACCGCCTCTTTGCAAGAGAAGGCTACTCAAGACCTCCTGGCCCAGTCTTCTAGACGTCCAGCAGTCCCTTCGGCTTCCAAGATACAGAAGCCCTTTCATGGAGGAGCTTCTTCAAGATCGTCCTCTCGAGGAAGAGGTCTCTCCAGAGGTAGAGCCCCTTCAAAACCTAGGGGCAAGAAGTGACTCTGTGGACCTCCAGACACCGGTTGGAGCCAGGCTTCTTTCCTTTGCAAGAGCCTGGAGAGAGAGAGGGACGGACAACTGGTCCCTCGAAGTCATCGAAAAGGGATACAAGATCCCATTCCTCGTCTTACCTCCGTTGTGCACGAAGCCCAAGGATCTGTCGCCATCCTATCAGCAGGAGAAGCAGCAGATTCTATTCGACCTGCTCGAGCAAATGCTCAAGAAGAGAGCTGTGGAACAGGTCTCAGATTTACAATCCCCGGGCTTTTACAACAGGTTGTTCCTGGTCCCAAAGCAGTCAGGAGGATGGAGACCAGTCCTGGACGTCAGTAGGTTGAACCATTTCGTTCTGAAAGAAAAGTTCAAAATGGAGATGTCCCAGTCGGTTATAGGAGCCTTAAGACCAGGCGACTGGATGGTTTCTCTCGATCTCCAGGACGCCTACTTTCACGTCCCTATACATCCTCTATCGAGGAAGTACCTGAGATTTGTCCTGCTGGGACAGGTATATCAGTTCAGGGCTCTCTGCTTCGGGCTAAGCACAGCCCCTATGGTCTTCACGGTGTTAATGAGGAATTTGGCGAGATGGCTTCACCTTGCAGGGATAAGAGTCTCACTTTATTTGGACGATTGGCTCATTCGAGCCTCGTCAATGTCGAGGTGTCTGGAGGACCTTCACACGACGTTGGGTTTGACTAAGTCCCTAGGACTTCTGGTGAATTTCGAAAAGTCCCATCTGACCCCGACTCAGTCCATCGTTTATCTGGGGATTCAGATGGATTCAGTGGCTTTTCGAGCTTTTCCGTCACAAGAAAGACAGCAGCAGTGCTTAGACAAAGTTTCAGCCTTCATGCGGAAAGAAACATGCTCGGTGAGGGAATGGATGAGTCTGCTGGGGACCATTTCATCGCTGGAGAAGTTTGTTTCCCTGGGGAGACTGCATCTCAGACCGCTTCAATTCTTCCTTGCAGAGAACTGGCAGGACAAGGAGGATCTGGAAGTTTCTCTGAAGATCTCGCCAAAGGCGAAGGATTACCTAAGGTGGTGGCTCGATCCATCAAAGTTGGCAGAAGGCGTTTCTCTCAAACTTCAGAACCCCGACCTAGTGTTGTTTTCCGACGCTTCCACATCGGGATGGGGAGCAACACTAGGGGGGGAAGAAGTGTCGGGCACCTGGAGAGGGGAACAGGTGTCCTGGCACATAAATCTCAAAGAATTGGGGGCGATTCAGTTGGCCCTACTTTTCTTCGAGGGACGAGTCACAAACCGAGTAGTCCAGATCAACTCGGACAACACCACGGCCCTGGCATACTTATAAGAAACAGGGAGGAACTCACTCTCGGTCCCTGTTCGCTTTAGCAAAGGACATCCTGCTGTGGGCACAGGCCCGGAATATTACGATCCTCACGAGGTTTGTTGCAGGTGTAGAGAACGTCCGTGCGGATCTTCTAAGTCAGCAACAACAACTGCTACCGACCGAGTGGACCCTGCACCAAGAGGTTTGTCAGGGACTGTGGAGGCTATGGGGACGTCCCTTGGTGGATCTCTCTGCAACTTCCAAGACGAAGAGGCTTCCTCTTTACTGCTCCCCTATACTCGATCCAGGAGCGATCTCAGTAGATGCTCTTCTCTGGGATTGGATGGGGATGGACGTTTATGCCTTTCCCCCGTTCAAAATCCTCGGAGAAGTCATCAGGAAGTTTGCGTCGTCGGAAGGGACGAGGATGACGTTGATCGCCCCGTTTTGGCCTTCGAGGAAGTGGTTCACAGAGGTCATGTCCTTCCTAGTGGACTTTACGAGAACACTGCTCATGAGAGTCGATCTACTCAGACTGCCCCACTTTGAGAGGTACCACAAAAACCTCCCCGCTCTGAGTCTGACTGCATTCAGACTATCGAGAAGCTGGCCAGAGCGAGAGGTTTTTCTAGATCAGTGGCGAGAGCTATTGCCAGAGCCAGAAGATTCTCTTCCAGTAATCTGTACCAATCGAAGTGGACCGTGTTCAGGAGATGGTGTAGAAAGAAGGGCTTTTCCTCTACCACGACCTCTGTGAGTCAGATAGCCGACTTCCTCTTGTTTCTGAGGAGTGAAGTCAAACTAGCGGTCCCGACTATCAAGGGATATAGGAGTATGCTATCAGCCCTTTTTAGGCATAGAAACCTGGACCTGACTAACAACAAAGACCTTCACAATCTATTTAAATCATTCGAAACCACGAAGGTGCCTCAGCAAAGGACTCCTTGGAATTTAGATGTGGTGTTACGGTTCCTGATGTCCAGTCCTTTCGAGCCTCTTCGTTCTGCGACATTGAGGAACATTACCAGAAAGACTATTTTTCTAACCGCTCTAGCAACTGCGAAGAGGGTTAGCGAACTTCGAGCCTTCAGTAAACATATAGGCTTTAAAGGACATAACGCAGTTTGTACTTTAAGTCCTACTTTTTTAGCAAAAAACGAGAACCCGTCTAACCCTTGGCCCAAGAGCTTCGAAATTAAGGGTATGGCTGAGATTCTGGGTCAAGAGCCAGAGAGAGTCCTATGCCCTGTCAGGGCTCTCAAGGTCTACTTGGACAAAACGAAGGAAAGTCGAGGCCCCTCGGACAATCTATGCTGTTCAGTGAAGAGACCGGACTTTCATGTCGAAGAATGCACTGGCATTCTTCCTGAGGAACACGATTAAAGAAGCCCATTTATGCTGTCAAGACACTGATTTTAAACTTCTGAAAGTCAATGCTCACGAGGTGAGGGCAGTTGCAACTTCAGTGGCTTTTCAGAAGAATATGACACTCAGTAACATTCTGGGTGCCACTTTTTGGCGTAGCAACTCTGTGTTCGCTTCACACTACCCGAGAGATGTGAAGACGACATATGAGAACTGCTTCTCGCTAGGACCATACGCTTCCGCAGATACAATCCTGGGGGCAGGGAGTGACACACATCCTATCCTATAGAAAATGGTTAGGAAGTGTTTTTATGGTTGTTGGGTCGACGCCAGAGGCGGACTTCCCACTTTAGCTTTAGTTTTGCTATCCTAACTTAGTTAGGCTTGGTCAGGTGGTTGTTTTTTCTTCGTTTGCCCTCATTGTATGGTCAATATGGTCTAGTCACATCGTGGTCACGCCCCCGTTGACAGATCATCTAGAACTCACCAGCTATACAGGTCACTACCTTGCTGGAGACTCTAGTAAAGCAGAAGCGGACTTGGGTGACAGTAATCACGAAGTCAGCTATGCTAACAGGTAAGGAACCAAGGTGTCAATCACCTACATGTATTATGTTTCCTAAATCCTATTCTGTCTGTACCCACCTCCAATGGTGGTATTCAGCTATATATATATCTGACAGGTAAGTCTCATGAACAAAATGATATTTTAATGATAAAATAAAGTTTGTTCATACTTACCTGGCAGATATATATATTCATAGTGCCCGCCCACCTCCCCTCAGGAGACTGTGGCACTAGAAAATCTGAATAGAAAATGGGAATGGTTCCTGATACCTGCCTCCCAGCGGCAGGAATGGGTACTAACCACCTGATCTCCCACTGAAAATACAGCTATATATATATCTGCCAGGTAAGTATGAACAAACTTTATTTTATCATTAAAATATCATATTTTAAATTTTATTGAAAGATGCACAGCCAGTGCTTCATCAGAAGCCAGAATTACTTAAAATGTAAAATGACAAAGCAACAAGAACATGGTTAAAAGTCAAAAGGAAATAAAATAACAAAGCAAGAAAAACATGGTTAAAAGTCAAAAGGAAATTATGGCTTTATCATAAAAATTGCATAATATTCAACACCACTGGAATAGGGTGGAATAGAATGAGAAAACTAGTGGGAAATTCTCCCTAGAGTGTGTGGCCACTCTTAAAATTGTTATACTTGTTATAGATTACAATAAAGTTTCCAAGAACCTTGAGGAAAATTTCCTTCTTTCTCTAAGTCTTCAGTTTAAAACCTTTATGGACAGTCAACGACCATAAACCCACAAGGGCTCCGAAGGGAAATCAACCTGCAGAGAGAGACAGGTTATCGGAAACGTGATAAATAAATACCTGTAAATATGAACGAATATAAAACTCAGATGTCAGCAGAAAGTAGGAATGAATTTGCTCCTGGCTTTAACATTTGGAGGTCAGAAAATTCCACTTCTGCACTAGGCAGACTCTTCCACATTTTAGTTGTGGCCTAAATAAAACTAACGAACTGAGTAGTATTAAACCTGATACTAGAAGATTACCCACTATGTTTGCATGGTGAGCACAAATGGTTTGGTAAAGTACAGAAGAAAGCAGAGGTGGTTTGTTGTTTTAGTACATTTTATGCAACAAACATAATGAACTCACTTTTCTTATGGAGAACTTTTGCTAAAAATTATCATTCACAGTTTCTAAATATTTTAATGCCCAGATATCCATAGATGGTGAGTGTAATGAGCTTTACAATGCCAAATTCACTATGGGAGACCTCAGAGAGATGTTCTAAACTGTATTGAAGCATCATTCTCAGGTGAAGAATTCTGTATACAGTGTTGAAACAACTTTTAGATACATAAAAGTTCCTGTTAAAATTCACTTATCCCAACGTATATGCCAGTTATGTGAAAATGTTTCATGTATTTTGTCCTTGTGTTCTGATAAGTCATTGTAAATTTTGATAAAGGTCAGTGGCACCTCAGCTCATCAGATTCAATTATTTGTCCAATACATTCAAGTCCAGCAAAAATAAAAATATTTACTTTGTGTTTTTGCTTTCGCAAGTCAAGTATGTTTGGATATTTTTCTCAAGAGTTCTAACTGCTGTGTATATTATAATTACATGATGGAGTGTACTGGGTGTACATTATTAATTGTATGCTTAAAGAGTAATTTTTTCTAAGTGAGTGAGTGAGTCACTTTGTTCATCCAGCAATAGATTGCTCAGAAATTCCAAGTTGCCTGGTTAAATGAAATGTAATTACTTGAATGTAACCCCTTGACATGGTGAGGGGGGCTCTTGAACCCCTGGAATTTGTTTCCAGGTTCAAGTCCAAGAGTCCTATTTATTATTATGTATTCATTTGGGTTCAGTCTTGTGGAATTTTCCACTTTTGGCAAAATCTGCTGGACCTGGTAAATAGGAAAAGGTATCATAGCTGGGACTGGGTGTATATCTGAAGCTAATAGTAAGAACTGTGATAGGATTATCAACTACCCGATAATGTTTGGACCTGAGAGATATCACATTGAGAGCTTAAGGGCGAAACTATTCTGCAACACTAGGCTGTGGATTCCATGAGTGGTCTGGTTCTGGGGATAGGACTCGGCATTCTGTCTGGTTTCCCCATAATATGATACGGTGGGGATGATTGTATTCTTGTAAGACTGTCAGTCCCAATAAGCAGGTTTGGCTTACATTTGGGGCACCATAATTGTGTTGCGCATCCCTTGTTTGGTAGGGTAGGGGACAGACATTTGGGAGTCAGCTCTTACTGATGCCATTGGTGGAAGAATAAACTCCATGAAAGGCTGATGGTATCTTTTTAAGATTTTCATATTTTTTTTTAATCACTAACAAAGATCTTTTAGTAGTAGCAATAAAAAATCTGGTACCTCTGGATCCTTAATGATACCCTTTTGGCACAAATGGTGACCTCTGCACACACTTCTGACAACCTGTGTTTGGACAAGGATAGGAAACCACCTAGTGCAATTATACTGGAACCCCATGCTCCAGCTCGGAGCAAAGGGAAATTGACCAGAAATGTATGTAGTATTTGAAATATCTTATGATAAGCATTTAACCTTTAATCTAGAAGATTCTAATTGTAACATTTGTAATGTGTACAGAAACATTGTGCAGTGTGGCTGAGAGCCTGAAATATCATTGGAAGGTCGAGGAAAAATGACAATAGAATTGGCCTCAGCAAAAGAAAGTGAAAAATTAAAAGCATTATCACATCTTGAAGAAGTTCAAGTTGACTGCTCAGTACATGCTTTTTGGAATTACTCCGATGGACTGATATTTTCACCCCAGTTGATGATGTACTCAGAAGAGAAACTTTTAGAAGAATTTAAAGATCAAGGTGTGAATAGAATTGAAAAGATGAAGTTCAGTTGTGCCTTAGGTCCACTGCCAGATTTAATTATGACATTCAGTACCGCTCACTTACCTAATATAATAAAAACAGCATGGTTATATTTTAAGGTTAAGCAATATATCCCAAGACTAAGGTGTTTTTATTCTCAAGAATATAGTCATATGTTAGGGTCTTGTAGGAGGAAGCTACAAGGCAAGCCTGCCACATGCGTTAAGTGTAGTGAACCAGAGCATTGTGCATGTTATAAAGAAGCAAGGTGTATACTGTACATTGTGTAGATAATCATCCATCTTCACAAAATCTTGATGTTTATATCATTGGATATAAATACAAACATTAAGGGTAACTGAACAAATCACATTTACATAGGCTACACAGAAAGTATTAAGCTAGTATGTTAAACCAGGAATATACTTTATTGGTATTGCTGCTAATCGAAGAAGAAATGTAAATGCAACCAGAGGTACTAACTTTGGTAATACAAAGGAAAGATCAGTGGCGACATGTACTCCTGCCTCTTTGGGGACTGCACCTGTTATTTCTGGCCCTCCTGCCTCTTTGGAGTCTGTGCCAATAATTTGTGGCACTCCAGCCTCTTCAGAGGTTGTGCCAGTGATTTCTGGCCCTTCTGCCACTTTGGAGGCTGTGCTTGTCTCCCTGGAGCTTGCACCAGATGTGACTGGTGCTCCTGATGCTTAAGAGGATGCACATGTTGTGTGTGATGCTTCACCTCACCTTAGGCAATGCCAGACTTGTCTGGTGCTCCTGAGCTTGACACTCCTTTGACAAAGGTGACATCAGAGGTGCCCAGCACCCATAATAATGGGGAGGCTGTACCATCTGCAACAGGTTCCTCCTCCTTGAAAGTGGCACCGTCATCAATCTTGAAATGGAAGACAGGCACAAACAAGACAGTAAGGTGAAATCACTGGAAAGGGGTTGCAGTTTAACGGCCTCAAAATCTAAGTAAAATTCATTCGTTTTTTCCATTAAAATTGTTAGGGATTAAGAGCCAAATGGGAAGAACTAAGGATGCTCATATTAGAAGTTTTGCAAGAGACTATGATTGGTAATAATACATGTCTGAGCCCATTGGAATATACAGTCCGTCATTCCCCTTATAACATAAATATAGGAAGTCTTTGAATGCAGTTTTATATATATATATATATATATATATATATATATATATATATATATATATATATATATATATATATATATATATATATATATATTAATTAGGATTTGATCCTCTTTGGGGATTAGAAGAATAAATTACTTGAGGGATAACAGCGTGATTTTCTTTGAGAGTTCTTATCGACAAGAGTAGTTGCGACCTCGATGTTGAATTAAAATTTCAGCTAGGTGTAGCCATTTAACTGGTGGGTCCAACATATATATATATATATATATATATATATATATATATATATATATATATATATATATATATATATATATATATATGTTAGCTTCCAGTCTATACTGCAAGTGGTAGGTGTGCAGATCAATTTGCAAAGAAAATACACAGTATCCTCTCTCTGTCTCCCATCTAGTGAAGTCTTCCCCACAGGTGAATTTAAATCCCTTATCCAGTCAAAGAGGAAATTGCCTGTGTTCCATCAAAGAAAGTGAAAATGTGGGAATCCTAATCACAGGAGAGTCTACAAATTTACATGTTCACACAGGCACCTTGTCAGCAATTGACCTATCTATATGTAGTGATGACTGCCTTATTGATTTCAGTTGGAGAGTAATAAATGATAGAGTTACCAGCAGCTATTTTCCAATAGTAATGAATGCAGCTTCAAATCCTTCATCTTCAAGGTTACCTAAATGGAGCATTGTGGAGCTGATTGGGCAACATTCTAGGAACACAGCTCAATAGATGACTCAGTTGATAACTTCCTCTGTAGACGATGTTCTTGATTTTTTCAGTACAGTTATATTTTGTATATGTAACTTAGCAAGTAGTTACGCAGCCTATATTTCTAACTCATGCGGCAGCTCAAAATTTGAAATTCGCAGTAGCATTCGATTGTTTTAGTGTAGGTGACTAGGTCCTGCCCTGTATCGGGTGAGGAAGGGTACAACACCCCTGAATAGCATCAGTCCATTTCTGCTGCTTAATGACTGTAGTTCAGTTGTCACAGCAACTATTGTTTGAGATTGGTCACCAGATGGTTGCTTTTGTTCTCCGTTTGGTGACGTATTCCGAACTTTTGGTAGCATTTAAGCTGTTTTCAAATAGCCTAGGATTCATTAAGCTCGGTATTAGCAAATTATTTCACGATTCTGACTTTTCACAACTATGTCCGACTCTAGCTCGTATAGTATCTGGTTTTACAAAAGCGTCTTATGACTCCCACACAATCTGTACTAATTGTAGGAGACAACTTGCTCTATTGATTTGACGTGTGTCGAATGTAAGGACTTAGATCAAGGTAGGTGGAAAACTTTAAAATCTCACTTAGATAAGTTAGAATGGGACAGGAAGAGGAAAGCATCTCTTAAAGCCAAGCCTGTTCTGTCTTCCTCTCCTACTCCTGTTTCCCCTTGGTAAGATATATATAACTATTTTATTTATTGTAAAAATGTTAGTTTTTGCCGGGTCTTCAATCAGTACCTTGGACTTCAGGCATATTTATCCATCAACAGGTTCCCTGGTGGACTTGTAAATGCTAGGAAACTCATAGAACTAGGAGGTCAGCTTTCACCAGATATAGCAAACGAAAATATGAGTATTTCCATGTTAAATTTCGAGGAGCAAGAGCTCATTTCCACATGAAAGTTTCATATCTTCACCAAGTTCAAAAGCACATCTGGCTTTAGTTTGGAAGTGTCAGAAAAATAGCAGGCAAATTTACATCTGGTCAACCTCCAGATAGCAAGATCAATGGCAGTGAAGTAGCAGATCTCTGGTTAGAGGCAAATGAGTTTGCTAGTCATTTTGCTAATGTTGCAGAGAAAAATTATGACACCCTATTCAGCTCAAAGGCTAGTGGAACAGATAGGAATTGATTTTAATACATCAAGGAATAAACTTTACAGTACAATGTACCTTTTACTATTAGGGAATTTGAATCAGTCTTAATTAAGTGTAGTGAATCAGCTCCTAGACTGGCTGATATATTCAGTGACTAAGCGTAATTCCAAAAATACCAGGTTTTTTGTATTAAGCCTTATTGCCGGAACTTTTTGAGACCTTGTCTTCCCTAAGCTGTGCGAGATGTTAAAATTACTGCCATTTGTGAAATCAGGGAAAGACGCTTTTAAGACACAGAATTATCGTTGCATTGCACTGACATCATGTCTGTGTAGGATCATGGAAAAAGTGGTCAATACACGTTTAATGTGGTACTTGGAACATGGTAAATATCTGTTGCCTGCTCAGTGGGGTTTTCAAAGTATGCACTCCACAACTGATGTGTTGGTTTGAATTGAATCTTCAGTATGTGAAGCTTTTGCTAACAAACAGCAGTGTGTCAATGTTTTCTTTGATCTGAGAAGGCTTACGATACAGCATGGAGGTATGGCGTTCTGAGGGTTCTTTATGAATGTAACCTGAGAAGCAGTTTGCCTCTTTATCAAGGTTTTTTTTTAAAAATGGGTTATTTTAGGTTCATGTTGGAGCAACAATATCAAATTTTTTCAACCAAGAAGGGGGAGTACCACAAGAAAGTGTCTAAGCGTAACCCTGTTCACCTTAGCATTGAATGGGGTATCCAGAATAATTCCCCCTTGATGACCTTTCGATATCTTTTGCAGCAACAAGGATGGCAGTGGCTGAACACTGCCTTTAGCTCTGCATTTGATAATATAGTAAAATGGGCTGAGATGAGTGGTTTTAGGTTTTCAGCTTGTAAAACAGTAACCATGCACTTCTGCCGTATAAGAGATTCCATCCTGATCCAGATCTGTTCATACATGGGCAGAAAATTCCATGTGTTTGTGAAACAGGGGTTCTTAGGTTGATTTTTGATAGCAAGCTGTCTTAATCACACATCCGAAATATATCAGACAAAATGCTTGAAAGCAGCGAGTGTGTTGAAAGTAGTGTCCCGCACATTGTGGGGTGTAGACTGAACTCAGATGTTGAGACTTTACAAAGCCATAATCTTTTCAACATTAAATTTATGGGTGTAAAGTGTACACCTCAACAAATCCTAATAGCATTAAAATGCTCAATTTAACTCATCATGGAGTAGTAAGATTGTCTACAGGAGCATTTACTAACATCTGCTGGTTCGGAGCAGGTACGGGTTTCAGAGGCTCCTTAAGTCCTTAACCAGCATTTGTATCAGAAATGAAAGGCATTGACATTTTTATGAAAATCAGCCCAAGCAACTCCAACCAATTGCATTTGGAGTAAATGTTTAACCAAGTAATTAAACATGCCAAGGACAGAGACTTGACCAGCTAGATATTTTTGTAAAGCTTTGCAATGGGACTGCCGCCCCTCCCCCCTGAATCTTCCAGAGGTAAATTGTCGTAGATATTTAAATGCAGTGAATGGAGAAATGTCCAGTGAGGCAGCTAGATCAGTATTTTTAGATCATTCCTCCAAAAAATCATTAGTATGTTGCAGTTTTTACAGATGACTCAAAGTCAGATGCTAGTGTCGGCTTTGGAATGGTCTTTCTTGATGTAAAAAGAATTGGGAGATTATCATCATTTGCATATATTTTTACAGCAGAATCGCATGCAATTTTAAAGGCCATAAAGGAAATTTATCTGTGCATGGAAATAATTTTACTATGTATTGTGACTCAAGAAGTGCTTTCAGTCTTTGGAATCTGTTAACCCTTTACATCCACAGATTTTAGAGATTATGGAATGGCTCTTGTTATTGAAAAGAAGAGGTAAAGCATTAAATTTTGGTGGGTTGCCTTTCCATGTTGGGGTTCTTGGGAATGAGCAAGCTGGTCAGCTTGCTTAGTCATCAATCACCTCCCCAGAACCCAGGAGATGCCTATATACTGTGTGTGTGTGTGTGTGTATATGTATATATATATATATATATATATATATATATATATATATATATATATATATATATATATATATATATATATATATATATATATATATATATATATATATATATATATATATATATATATATAATATATATATTGTCACTTAAAGTGATCAAGCACCTGGTTATTACACAATTAATAATACCAAAAAGTTACCTCACATCGACCAGATACTTGAAACCTCATAACAAAGAGTTTTTGACTGAATCACTAAAGGTACAATGATCCCATAAACTTACTTATCACTTGAGAAAAACAATGTAACTTTATCAAGTTATGGGTGAGGCAACAATTATTAAGTTATATCCAGATTAGTGGAATATGGGTATCACTTCAACAAACACTGTAACTGTCTCTCTGCTTTTATTTTACCTAGATAAGTCTCAGGTGAACAAACAGATACATCACTTACCTTGTACACATTCATTAATGTCTCTAATTACTGATGGTCAAAATGAAACGCTGTGTTTTTTAAAAGTTTAAACAAACAGGTTTATTTCTAAGTTCGAAAGTTATATGTAAAGTTCTTAATCTCAAAAGATTTACTATTAATTGACAACAGTTTAAGATTTAAGTATTTCTTAATCAAGTTTAATTCACAAAACTTTAATTTATTTAGAAAGCAATTTGGTTAGGTAAGATTTAAACTATTAACTATCACTCAAGTGCCAAGTATATACCTGATTAACTAAAACAACATTCACCAAAATATTACTGACTGAAATCCATATAAACATTCTCCAAAATCTCAATAACAGGTAGGCACTAACAAAATGTTAAGAAATCACCAGCAAAACACAGTAATTATAAAATTATAGTAATATGATAGCACAGACATATAAGAATGCAATATGCAAAAATGGAAATATACCAACCACCAAAAATGTGCCAAAAGATTATATAAATCTTTCACAAGAACATTTCTCTTTTAAAAAAGAAAAAGTTAAACACATCTTTCTAAGACTTTCTTATAGACAACACTGCCAAGCCACTAAGACTTATTCAAAATAATAATTCTCTTTTACCTAGAATATCACTTTAACCCTTAACATCACAAAACTCAGTAGTCACCACATTACCTTTTGTAATTATTACACCATTGTCTGTTTTTCACAATACTTGCACAAAACAATATTCCTGATCACCTTCTACAAAATTAACACACTCCTGGGGTGAGTTTTAACAGCTTTTACAAACAATAACCCTTCAGTATCCCTTATATATATAATGGGATTATTGAGAGAGAGAGAGAGAGATGCTTATCTCAGGGACCCCTCTGGCTGACTGACTGTCTTTGGAACAGCACTGCGCTTTTAACTCCAACAAACCCTTCCAGAATACATGATACATAGAGTATGCATACATCATACATACATACACAAGTATACACATGTATGAATATACACATGGCTGAGCCTTCATGAATTCATAACTTTAACATAATTTATTTTCTTTCCATTACGGCGCTGAATGGCCTTGTTGGCCCCAGTGCCTGGGCTTTTGCCGTAAATATCATACATCCATCCATACACATGGCTGAGCTTTGAGCGCCTGACTTCTTATCTATAACTGACATTTCCTGGGATACTCAATCCAGCTGAACAAACAGAAGGAAGCGCTTTTAGACCCAAAATTGGTTGGCTGACAGAATGTCAACTTCAACTGTATTACTGTTCCTCTTCTTTTCTTTCTCAGATTACGAAAAGAATAAGCATAGACACAGCTAATAAATATAGGTTAGACATTCATGATAATTGTATAATAGACAACTGGCCGATAACTGTCAACTCATCAAGATAAGTTAAGAGGGCTCCTTTTGCCTCTAAGTGCGAGTCACTGGACACTTGTGCAAACAGGATGTGGTGACCTGATAAGAATCTCAAAATATCTCTCTCTGTTCAGAACACGCTGAGAATTCGTCGTTTATAATACAATTCCAAATACTAAACAAATGGAAAAAACACACCAAGACATTGTAAGATTACATGATATACAATTTATCTGCAAGAAAAAGACATTTTAAAATCACATCTTCACAATGAATGACGAATCTGCAAGCAAAACATCAAAATTTTCACAGAGACATATAAACACTTGTAAAATGGTTATTTATATTATAACACCTTATAATATATATATATTATATATATATAAATATATTATATAATATATATTAATATATTATATAATATATATATATATATATATATATATATATATATATATATATATATATATATATATATATATATATATATATATATATATATTATATGTATGTATATATATATCATTTGTATGTATGTGTATAATATAGACAGGCAGTCCCCGGTTAACAATGGCTCGTTTAATGGTGATCTGGTTTTACGGCACTTGTCTAGCAATGAAAATCACAGATTTCTGCTTATCGGCGCCGATAATTGGGTATTGGCGCCGATACATGCCTAACAGGCGCCAATAACCGAAAATCTGCGCTTTTCACCCTCAGAACAGAACCCCCGCTGATAACCGGGGACTGCCTGTATGTATACAGTAAACCCCCCAGATTCATGTTCTCACGATTCACGTATTCACGGATGTCTCTTTGGAATGTATCTACCAATTATTTGCGGAAAATTCGCCAATTCACAGTATTTTTTCACTGAGAAATATTCACTAAATACTGTATTTTCATCTCATTTTCATGACTTTTTGTGATAAAATTTTTAAAATACTCAGGCAGTGAGAGAGACCAAATTACAATAGACAACTTTTCCTCCATCTCTTTACCCCATCATCTAGTCAACTTTTCCTCCATCTCTTTACCCCATCTTCTAATTAAAGAAATAGAAGAGAATGATAAAAGTATTGTTAACAACGTTATACTCTTTGTAAATGCGCACGGCCATAAACAACCGACCAAGAAACTGTTTGTTTGCCTATAACCGAATCGGATAACAAAAGCCTTTTACCTGGTATTTCAACCATCGTACGGTAATAAACAATTACCGTACGTTATGGCGCAATTGATGTTAAGTAGAATAGGACTGATATATTTTTACATTATACCCTTATTTGGTGTGGATAAAAGATTGGCAAGGAAATATACTGCTAAATTTAAGCTGCAAGTTGTAGCTGAAGGTGAGAAAACAATGTTCGGGCTGCTGATGACTATACTGTAAATTATTGTGCATCTGCAACATGGATTAAACTCGATCGTAATTAAAATGGGAGAGAAAGTATTTTAAAACTACTGTGCATGAAAGAACATTGCTGTTATTTTTACACCGATAAACGATAAATACGTAAAGCTTGTATTATGATGAAATCAAGTGAAAATAGCGAACGGAATCTTGAATTTTTTTTACACAAAACAAACGCCCCCAAACGGCCGTCGTCATCTAGTAACGAAAATAATAGATGAATTAATTTCACAATGAGACGTATTTTAGCTATATTTCGACTTGAAAACAGTTCATATAACGAAAAATAACCTTGCCCCATATAAATAAAGTATCTAGAAATACATTTACACTAACTAGAAGCAAGAAAAGCGCCCAGAACTGAGTTAAATGCGGTGAAATAAATGCCACGTAAACATTTCCAAACCAAAGCAATGATCGCAATTTATAATACAAAAGCAATATAAGAATATATACAATATTATTGGATAAAGTGAATTAAGGCATAACATTTTAAAAGATCCATGGAAAAGATGCATATTCGTTATGTTGACGTTTGTATAATACGATATGTGAATATAGAGGAGAGTATAATTTAGGCTATGCTTCCATGTATGTAAACAATATACCATAGTGTAGGCTAAGCTAATTCTTGTTTGTTATTCAATTTCTCTTTATTGAATTATCATAAGTCACTGCATGAACCTCCAGAATTAGCTGATATTAATAATTACTATACCATGTATGTAAAGAGTATATTTTATAGTGTAGGCTAGGCTACCATATATGTATACAGTACATGGCACTGAATACTGTACCCTAGTGTATACTAGGCTATGTTCCAGATACTTTTTGGTATTTCTTACGTTTTTTCCAACCTAACCCCATCGTAAGTAGGATGATACCTGTATAAGCATTTTTAGTTTGTTATGTGTGTGTTTGAACTATCAAAATAGGCAGTTCTAAGTGTTTTTAGAAGGGTTCTAAGTATTCACGGGTTTTAGCTATTCGTTGGGGGGGGTGTGGTACGCATCCCCTGCGAGTATGGGGTTAACTGTATATATATATATATATGTATACATATATACATACACATATATATACATATACAGTATATATGTATATATATATATATATATATATATATATAATATATATATATATATATATATATATATATATATATATATATATATATATATATATATATATTGATGATATGGGTGACCTTAGTCTAGAACATAGAAAAGAAACTGCTGTAGCTGTGCAATGGGCAGTTGTTGAGCTCCGTAGAACTGGAATTACAACCCGAGAAGTAGCTCAGCACCTAAATTTAAGTGAGAGAATAATTCAGAAGTGGGTAAAAGAAACAGTTTAGATCATGAAATAAGAAGCCACTATAGGTGTGATGCTAGAACACACTCAACATCAACCATTGACAGGCTAAGTTGACTTGAAAATGGAAATGCAATTGCAAGTCTCCACTGACACAGTTTGATGAAGGTTGCAGGAAGGAAGCCTTCCTTGTAGGAAGCCTGCAAAGAAGTTGTGTTCAAAGGAAACTCATAGTTTCATGTCATATATGTGACCTTTGATGGTGTGATGCTAGTTAAATAAAATAGTCAGCCAATTTAATCAAAGGCTAAGGAACTCCCTTAAAATAATGAGCAATTGTGGACAGATTAGTTCAGTTCTCACAGAACCTACAGTGAGGTAGTTGCACCTAAAGGGGGATTGGACAGTACATAGAAGCCGCTGGTCTCTAGACATATATGCAGAGACCTTGTCAAGATGGTTGTAGGCCTAAACATTAACAATAATTTCATCTCGCCAAGTGTCCAAGTTGATTGTGCACTGTAAGCAGTAATGTTTGATGAGCCGTGCCACTTTGTTTTATTTCTGTGCTTTTCGTGAATGTGGGTATTTCCAAGAATATAATCTCCACAGATGAAGACTTGGTGAATGTGCAAATTAACATTATGCTAAGTTTCAGACAGGTTAGAAAATATCAGGGTGTGATGCAATTTCTGGTTTTTTTGAAATATTTAATTGTACATTGATTTTTTTTAGTTTGATCCAAGAAATTGAACACTAAAGATTAATCTTCTAGGAGAAACCAACTATTTGGAATCTTATCTTGAACATTTAAAAGAAAATCTGTAGAGACAAGAATCCCAACACAAAGCTCTGCATTTTATGTTTTTATTAAAAGGATTTGCATTTGCCATCATTTTGCTGTGCTGTTTTAACTCTTGTCCATGTGCACATTTTAGAATAAGTGTGCTATTGGGTACATTGCTGTTGAATTCATTTGTGAGACAGAAATAAGGGGTAAAATTAATTTTAGAGATTGCTATTCATCTAGTGTCACACAAAAGGTTAAAATATGGGAAGGGAAATCTAACCATATGAGCCAGCAGTAGCCATGTGGCTTGCAGTGTCCTTAATGTTAGCTGGTCAACTTTGACAGGAACCATTGTCCATTACTTTGAGGAGTAGCCACCCTTATAAGTAATCAAAGCTCTTTTTTTTTTTCATTTGCATTTAAAGCTTTTATTTAATGAAACATTAGAGGTATATTATTTGCAGTTTATTTCAGATTGTAGGTATAGAATATGATCTAGTTGACAATAAATCCTAGCAACCAGTTAAACTTGTCTATTATAATTATGTTGTGGAATTAATTTTTCAGATATACAGCGTTGTTCATGGAGTAGTGCGTATGCATCTTCTCCCTCCTGATGGGAGAGCTGAAGAATCCATAAATGAAACACTTATTCGTATGGGATATGCTGTGCGTGCTGAAGAATTTTATCTTTCAAAGGTAAATTGTTTAATATGTAAATATATGATTATTTATATGAACCATAGTGTGACAGTTGTATTTATTTTTCTTATAAGGTCAGAGTAAAGCTTTGGAATTTCAAATGTGTTGCGGTGCTATTTCATCATAAACATGGTGTTATTTTGGAAGCACATCTGTGTTGCTAAGTAGGTACTGTAATTTGTGCTATCCTTCTGAAAGGTTTCTCCATAGAGTCTAAGTGTTGGATTTTCCATTCCTCATATTTAAGTCCATGCAGATTTACAATCCTTTATCTGAATTTCTAAAAACTGAAAATTTTTTGTGCAGGGTAGAGCGTCAACATAGGTGGTAAGATAGATGAAATATAATGCCTTTTGTAGTCACAGTTAGTGGGGAAAATTCACGTGTTCAACATTATATGCTTGTATCGTGTGACTTCCTGAAACCTAATTTCTAACCTGATTTTAGGGGATAACACCATACATGAATGGAGAGAAAAAGAGAGAATGCCCATTTGCAAAAGTCAGATTGTATTGAGAATAATGATGATATGAATAAATGTGGTTTTACCTACTGTATAAAAATTACATAAGTACATATTTTATCTGGTTGCTGGTATAGTCTTTAGTGTCTTGGTATCCTACTCGGATATTGGGAGTTCGCACCTCCCCAGATCAATGAAAAATCACGTATCACAGTCAGTTACTGTTGCAGTGTTGGGTCTGGTGGGGAGTTTGAGGAGCCTGGCTGACGTTTGTGTGAGCACTTTAAAGTGGTGGAGAACTGAAACCAAGCAACTCTTAACTTTTATATTATTAACATAGTGTGCAATATGCGCATAGTAATCTTGTGCCATTTTGAAAATGTAACTTATCATATTGATACATGCAGTAAATAAAATGCACTAGTCAAAGTGTGATTTTGCCATTTCCAGACTTGACATTTGCCTCCTCCAAAACATTTTTGCAGCCTGCACATTATTCGTTTCTTCAGCCATAGCTAAGACCTCCACCTTAAATTTAGTGTGTACAGTACTTTCTTAACACTCAAGACTTCTTCATTGTGTGAAGGTCAAGTTTTTAACAAGTTGACAACTGTACTGCAACTGTTAATTAATGTGTGTTAGTTATGATAAATTACATCAGCAAACAGTTGTTTCTTGGTGTTAGTTACAGTAATTAACATCAATAAAAGCTGTTTGTCGCCCCCTCTGTCAAGCCTGTTATGCACTCCCAGGCTACAACTAAACGCCATTGGAAAGGCGTTCCTGTGCATCAGCTTTCTTTTGATTAGAAATCTTCTAGTCTGCACAAGAAACCATATCACTACTCTTCTTCGCACCGGCTTAAGAGACATGCGAATACAGTAATACCTCAGTCTTACACGATTCGAGTTGCACGAATTCACAGACACACGAACTTTTCACTGGAACCTAACTAATTGGCATACGCGATTTTTTCACAGACACACGAAATTCTCGAGAAACCCTGCAGAAGTGGTTATGTTTAATTTAACTCGACCGAAATGGTCGAAAACTGCAATTGTAAGCTAAAACACTTACAGTCTAGTAATATTCAATCAATTAGCTTCATTTTTCAACAAACGGGAAGTCTCTAGCACAATATTTCGATTTATGGTGAGTTTTGAAAAAACAATTTTTACGTCCGCGTGTTAATAATTCATGCATCATTTTGTGATAATATTTCTCTGTGTTGCTTTGATCGTTTTAAAATTTGTTAGATACCAAAATCATCGCAATTTAGTGTACAATACAACTAAAAAAAATTAACTCATTAGCTTTAACCGTTTTGCTTACAGCGCGATTTGTATACAATTGTATACGAGTTTTTTTTTTTTCGCTGTCATATATTCCAATATTTATATATGATAATGATATTTTTTCATTTCTGATGGTTGCATACTAAACTTCAGGCAATGACAAAAAAATGAGCCAAAAATGAACTCTTAATCTTAAAAACTAAGCGTTCTGTGATTTTTTTAAAAACTTTTTCCGCTTCGCGCTAACTCAATAACGCCGCATACGGGGAGACGTTTTTGTAAATAGGGCTTCGGCGTTAAAGGGTTAATATGTATAAAAAAAACAGTTGTCCTGACATTTGTAATGTTTTTGTTCTGAGAATCAGCTGATTGCGCCTACTGCCGAAAAAAATATGAAAATAGTTTTTCAGCTGCTAAAAGAAATGAATGTATTAATGGAAGGATTTTTAATGTTGTACATAAAAGTTTATGATACAGTAATTCATATTTCATTGAGAGAGAGAGAGAGAAAGAACTGGTATTTACAATTTGTCTCATCACAGTAGCTGGGGATGAGACTTGACAGGCACTGTTAAACTAGCTGGGGAGGAGAGTATAACCTTATGTTGCTTGCAGATGAAATTCAGATTTTAAATATTGTAGTGATATAGAGATGAAACATCAGAAGTGATTAAATATTCTCGTGTAGGCTACTGACATAATATATGTAATAATCATAGAGTCAACCGAACTTGCAATGAAGTACGGTACAGTAAATCATAGAAAGACAAAAATATGGCAACACATGCTTATGTACATTCGGCAAGAAAAGTGAAGATACAGTTTTCTTTAGATTTCGTTCATCGAATTTTTTTTCTTGCAGAAAACACATAATCTCGGTAAATTTACTCTAGAATATGAAAATACAATGCAAATTATATCATATATGTTAAATCTGCAAAACAAAAACGTTCAGATACTTACAAACAACATGCATGTCCGAAGTAATCAGAATTTCTCAGATGACTTGTGTGTGGATATCTCAGTGTGGTACTATTAATCAGAACGGCAATATTTACTCGTTTTCCGTTATGAACAGGTTTATTATTGCATCATCATACGAGATAATGATAATTTCTTTAATTTTTACACATTCATATTTGTATTTCACCTTGTTAAAAGTCAGCTGGAATTAATGGCAGTAAATGTTGCGACAGCTACGGTAAGTTGACCAAATCTATTTAAAATAAAGAGCGTTCTCTATGATGTGGAGCGATTAAATGGGGAAAACACAAGTAACTGGATGTTTCTTGACGTTACCATAGATCTCTCTCTCTCTCTCTCTCTCTCTCTCTCTCTCTCTCTCTCTCTCTCTCTCTAAATCTCTCTCTCTCATTGCTAAAACATACTATACAAATATAGTATCACTCAGTCTCTAAAAGAAAAAAATAATGAAATGAGTAGCTCTTCATACTCTGTAGGCCTAGGCTTAAATAAACAGAACATCTCTCTCTCTCTCTCTCTCTCTCTCTCTCTCTCTCTCTCTAAATCATCGTAACATTGCATTCGTTCCTTTATTAAATACGTTTTTTCCTTGGACATTGCTCAAATTTAACTCTTGATTTCACTATGGAAGATCGCATTTCCGATTATGCAAGCATTCTGTTCATTGTGGTGTCATAAATTTCATTTGTGTAAGGTTAATTGGTAGGTTAAGTCGAAAAATGTTTAGTTTGCTCAGAACTGTCGCTGCAAATTACAACTTGAACGAATACGGGAAAGCTTACTACTGCATTTAAGTATCAATGATGTCAGAATCGTAGAATATGATTGAAAGTTATAGGAGGTCAAGCAAAAAACCAACACACTAAGACTGAAGCTCCTCCCCTTTCTAAAGTTGCCAGATGTCGCATTATTGAGCAATATATGTCCGAAGATTTAAAAAAACTGTATCTTCACTTTTCTTGCCGAGTGTACATATGTTTACACCTATAAAAATTATTACAAATATCAGGACGATCGGTTTTTTATACAGATTACAATGATGATAGATTAATATAATAATACAGTATAAATGGATTCTGTAAGTGAAATAACATTTTATTGATATTTAGCTGTTTTTTTTTATTAAAGGATATGTATACTGCACTGAGAGAGAGAGAGAGAGAGAGACAGACAGGTTGAAGTGAGGTGTGTTTTTTTATATTGGTAAGCAGTTTTGTGATTTTGGGGATTTTAATTTAGCATTTTACTGATATTTGGTGTGTTTACATAAATATTATTTGATAGTAAATAATTTTTTATCATAAAAAAATGTATTTAGTAATGAAAATAAAGCCTATGTTGGTCAAATGCCCCAGTTTTGAGGATTTAAGAGCTCGATGCCTCTGAAGCTTGGGGTGGGGATGGCAGGTGCATCCTTGCCAAGATCCTTGGAGAGGACGTGATGTGTGATGCTAATGGCATTTTTAAATATATTTTAGAAGCTGGAGTTTTACATAAGATATGATTTTATTTTCTGCAAGTTTTAATTATATAAATATACTACATTAGGTAGTCCTTTAATTAACATCAGCGTCAATGACCATAGAAGTCACGACACCTGGTAACTTAAAATCATTCATTCATTCTACAAAAAAATTTGCAGATTAGTGAATTTTCCACAATATATTTGGAGATAAGTCTACAGAACCTGCAACTAACTGAAAGTGCAATTGCTGAGCCACGATCTAGTGGGGACCCTTTATGTATAGACTACCCCATGGCCTAACTCCTTTTACCTACAGCCTACCATGGTTTTATCACCATGAGTATATTTTTTATATAGTAACACTCTTATCTTTCTTTACAATAGTTTTTATATTCATTTGTTTTACTAAGAATTCAGTAAATTTGCCTTTTTATATTGTTGTGGTCCCTTACCGTGAATTATATTAGCAGGTATTGCGCTACATAATTGTGCTTTGTAGACTAGACACTTAGTTTATTGTTTTTAAGAAATGTATGAAAGTGATATTATTAATTTTTCTTTGTAATATCACGGAAACCTTGCGTATGTAACTTACTCTGTTTACATGTAGCCTAAATGTGGCATTTCGTCTTATGCAAAGACCAACTTAACTTTTTTGTTTTAGTTTTAACTGGGTATCATACTTACAGTATGTCTCCCGTGTTTGCGGGGTTAGGGACCACAACCGCCGCGAAAAGCGAAATCTGTGACAAGTTGGTACCCCCCCCCCTCTAAAAATGCTTATAACTACCAATTTTAATACTGTAGTAGTTCAAACCCCAAATACCTTGTATGCCTTAAACTAAAATGAGTATAACTGCCTATTTTAACCCTTAAACGCCGAGCCTCTATTTACAAAAGTGTCTGCCGTATGCTGGCGGCGTTCGGGAGTTAGTGCCGAAGCGGAAAAAAAGTTTTCAAAAAATCACAGCACGCTTAGTTTTTAAGATTAAGAGTTCATTTTTGGCCCCTTTTTTTGTCATTGCCTGAAGTTTAGTATGCAACCATCAGAAATGAAAAAAATATCATTATCATATATAAATATTGAAATACATGACTGCGCAAAAAAAATTTCATATATAATTTTATACAAATCGCGCTGTGAGCAAAACGGTTAAAGCTAATGAGTTATTTTTTTCTTTGTATTGTACACTAAATTGCGATGATTGTGGTATATAACAAATTGTAAAACGATCAAAGCAACACAGAGAAAATATTATCACAAAATGATGCATGAATTCGTAACGCGGACGTAAAAAAAGTTTTTTCAAAAATTCACCATAAATCCAAATATTGTGCTAGAAACTTCCCATTTGTTGCGAAATGAAGGTAAATGATTGAATATTACTAGGCTGTAAGTCCTTTAGCTTACAATTGTAGTTTTCGACCATTTCGGTCGAGTTAAAGTTGACTGAAGGTCAAATTTTTTCTATGTATCGTGATTTATATGAAAATATTTCAAAACTTATAGAAGCTATAACCATGAGTTATTTTTTGTTGTATTCTACATGAAATTGCGCACATTTTCATATATAAAACTTTATGTAACGGCTATTAGAAAAACGGTGCAAACACTACGACAAAGTGAAGAAAGAATTTCTGAGACTTTCGGCCGAGTTACCACGAGCTGACATAAGGAAAAAGTTTTTTTTAAAAATTCACCATAAATCGAAATATTGTGCTAGAGACTTCCAATTTGTTGCAAAATGAAGGTAAATGATTGAATATTACAAGAATGTAAGAGTTTTAGCTTACAATTGCGTTTTTTGACCATTTCGGTTGAGTCAAAGTTGACTGAAGGTTGAAATTTTGGCACTTACCGTGATTCATATGAAAATATTTCAAAACTGATAAAAGCTACAACCATGGATTGTTGTTTGTTGTATTTTACATGAAATTGCACACATTTTCATATATAAAACTTTATGCAACAGCTAATATAAAACGGTGCAAAAATTACGACAAAATGACGAAAGAATTTCTGACATTTTCGGCCGAGTTACCGCGCGGACGTAAGGAAAAAGTTTTTATCAAAAATTCACCATAAATCGAAATATTGTGCTAGAGACTTCCAATTTGTTGCAAAATGAAGGTAAATGATTGAATATTACTAGAATGTAAAAGTTTTAGCTTACAATTGCGTTTTTCGACCATTTCGGTCGAGTCAAAGTTGACCAAAGGTTGAAATTTTTTGTAGTCGACGTACGGTACGTCTGCTCGGCACCCGACAGACAATTTTAGTCGCCGTATGATACTTCAAAGACTGATGCTTGTTCTCAACTGCACCACGAGAACCTGTCGATCTGCCTTCCAAAACCTGACTGAGGAAGGAAAACACAGAGAGACAAACGTAACCTCGCCTCCTCACACAAAACAGAAGTGAAGGTTAACAAATGAAACAAGGCAGTTTCAAATTAACAACTAAGAAATGTAGCATAAGTCATTTAAAAAGTGCACAACAATGTGGGTGCCAAACTATTTCTGAAAGTTTCTAAATTTGGGATGTAACATGTATTTAGATATACAGTCAGACCTTGAAAATTCAGCATCCTTGGGACCAGGCCACTGCCAGACCACAGAAAATCCTGGACGATAGAAATCACCCCTGAAAAACCCCATATGTAAACAGTTTTGCCAGCTCATTCCACATATATAGTGCTGTTATCAAAAGTAGAACAAAGCTTATAAATAACCAGTCCTTTGTTAGGTTTAGTTCCTTAGTAAAATTCTGGCCTGCTTCATAAGCATCTCTGGAAATGCTTACACCTTTGCTACATTGGAGATAAAACCTCTTTATAAGCACACTGTCAGACTCGGATCTCTTCCACCCTTTGTTGTGTTTTGGCACCTCAAACTTTTTTGGTTTTCATTTTCAGCAAAACCCTAAAAATCTGCTGCTTTTGTTTCTTTAAGCCTGCACTTGTGTATGTGTGTGTCTGTGTGTATGTATATAAGAGAGAGAGAAACTATTGGCCCAGTTAGATTGTTACACCAACTGATAACCATTTGCAAAAGACAAGTACTAATACAATTGTATTAAGAATAATTATAATTTTAGTAAGTTAAAAGTTAAATATACCTTAGTTTAACCAGACCACAGAGCTGGTTAACAGCTCTCTTAGGGCTAGCCCAAAGGATTAGATTTATTTTACATGGCTAAGAACCAATTGGTTACCTAGCAATGGGACCTACAGCTTATTGTGGAATCTGAACCATATTATAACGAGAAATGAATTTCTATCACTAGAAATAAATTCCTCTAATTCTTCATTGGGCGGTCGGAGAATTGAACGTGGGACCAGCAGAGTGCTAGCTGAGAACAATTATGTACTGTATGCAATTATATTTCATGCATTATCATCATATATAATTTATGAACATAGCAAAGGTGCACCATTTACAGTCTGCTAATGTTTACATTCTTAGAATCATCAGCTTATTGCGTTTTACCGACATCATGACAGCCATTAGTTGCTAAATGAAATGTATTTTGGAATTTTGTTTCATATGTAAATAAATTTGTATAAAAATTTAATTTGCCTATGAAAATTTTATTTTTTGAGGCTCTCAAAGTTTTTACAGGTTGGAGTATAATATTTTGTATTTTTTATTTACAGCAAAATCATCAGTTGCGTGCCATTTATAGCAGGGAATTTGATAACTTCTTTGTTGATGACAGCAGTTCTATTTCATGTTCTGCATATTCATTTAATTCGAAGAACCTCAATTACTCACGTACAAAGGTAAGTATTTTGTATTGAGAATGATAGCTGTGAATTTTAGAAAAACAGAACTTTTGTATTCATTAATAAGTAACACATTGATGATTACTCAGCATTTGTGATTGTTAGCTATTTTATCAGTGTTATTGACTGCTTCTAAAGTTACATTCCATGGATGGTGTCATTTTAAAACAGTAATTTTACATGACTATTGTATGTTTGTAAACGCAACACAACAAAAGTAAGAAGTCAAAAAGAAAGGTAGAATTTACCCAAAAACAAGTTTTTATACTTTTATGTGAAAAGTATATGCTACAAGTAAAGTACAGGCAGTCCCCGGTTATCGGCGGTGTTCCATTTCTGAGGGTGTGATGATAACTGAAAATCGGCGACTTTGGGGCTTTTTCGGCGATTTTCGGGGGTTATCAGCGTCAAAAAGCACCATTTTTCGGTTATCGGCGCCTCTGTTAGGTATGTATTGGCGCCAATACCCAATTATCGGTGCCGATAAGCGGAAATTGACGATTTTCGGCACCGAAAATTGCCGATTTTCTTCGCTAGACAAGCGCCATAAAACCGAATCGCTGTTAACCGGGGACTGCCTGTATTAGAGATATATAGATATATTTTGCACCATGAAAAACAGTGATAACTTGCCATGTAACTGATATATTTGTTTACTACTGTTTGTGCCAGCCACTGCTCAGTACACTACAGGTATTAACCTATTTACGAAGGGGGTAGATTACAAAAACCCCATCGTTTCTTGAAAAAAAAAGTAACTTGAAATTAACCTAGCCTACACTAGGGTATAGTGTACAATCTATACTTATACAGTAGCCTAGCCTACACCATACGCACAGCCTTCCATGATTTTGTGACTATTTTTACACAGCAACTTCCTTATCAATTGTTACCATATTGTATTACCATACACGATATATGTGGACTATAGACCTAGGCTAACCCAGGTGTTACACTCATAGTATCAATTTGCAAAAGTCAAATAGGCTATTACAGCTATATTTAAGATAAAGGTAATCGTAATGAAACATGACAAATTTTCCCCTAACATACAAACCTGAGGTCTTTACACATGGGATTAACTTTCAGTGAGCTGGAAATCTGACCGTTAAACTTTTGCAAGGTGGTTATTGTAATAGCTACTGATGTTGGGGGCGGTAGCACCCCCCACCAAGATGGTGCGCATTCAATTCTAAGCAGTTTCCTTTTGGCCCAAGTAGGAGAATGAGGGTTGGTAAGAGGTGGGTCCTTTATGTAAAGACCTCAGGTTTGTATGTTAGGAAAAATGCAAATTACTTAAAAGATTTGTCATTTGTTCCTCACAAATACAAATCCTCGGTCTTTACATATGGGAGACTTGCTTTTGGAGGGAGGATTCTGAGTAAATCTCTGAACTGACTGGTAGTTAGGCTCACCTGGGTATGTACTCTCTTCCTGGTCATGAAAGAGGAAAGGAAGGAGACTGCCTCTGGTATATATAACAAGAAATTTTCAGTCATCAGACTTCTGAGCATTTCAAATTAAAGGAAAGTAATATCCTTGATTCAAAAAGGTTTGAATGAACCCAAAGTGTCAGAGACTATAAAGCTAAGAATAACCAATTGGTTTGCTCATAGTCAGCCCTTTTCTCCCCTTGCTAGAAAGGAGAGCATCCTATCTATAATCTAGTCATCTAGATCACCTGCATGCATGCCTGTCCAGCACGTGACAGGTTGTTCACTGTTCTTCTGCCCACTGGAAGAGGGAGGAAGCCAGGAGAAAGGGAGGAGGCCAGTCCCATACGCACCTTATCCTTGCAGCTGCACATCTTAGGTGAGATGCAACCTGTCCCACAAGAGCTGGGTGAACCACATGATTTGTTGAGCATCCACCATAGGATCCAAGGAATAGGAGTCCAAGGACCTATGGCTAACATCCCAAGGTAAAAGGAGATGAATGTGGTGTGCATGATTACACCCCATCCTAGGAACTCGACCGACAGGTTCTTCCTGAGTGCAATAGACAGACTGATGCCCCTGGCCTCAAAAGATCTGGCCCAAAACATACTGATGTCCATCAGGAAGTTGCGTGGTATGCTTGTTGATCATCTCACTAGTCAGAGAAATGACATATTGGTCACAGTTTCTTGGCCAACTCGAAGCAAACAAACGAGATTTTGGCATTGGTTTTAAGTCTAGTCTTTACGGAGGCAACATAGACATCATACTGTCATTGGAACTGCAGGACCATAGAAGTGGAGTGATCCATCTCACTGATCGCCTTTGAAACATGTCGAATGCAAAAGGCATAAGCATTCAGATTTAAATGGATACCAAAGATGTCTTGCTTATTCAAGGGTGCGAGAAGGCGGAACGGCACAGCGCCAACTTCAGTAAGTCGAAAGAAGAAGGACTATGATCAAGCTTCTTCAGAGGTTGAACAAATTTCTGGAAGTCAAGGTGCAAAGATCAACTGTCCTTATCTCCTGACTTCAGCGAATGAATTGTAATTACATCCATCTTGCATGGGATGTGTCTGGTTGGCCACTGTACTGAATGATGTTCTGTCTACTCATGTACCTGCACTGCAGTAGAGTAGATGAAAGGGCACTAGAACCCTTAGTTGACCATGACACTACCATAGTGTTGTTGCTATCACACTGAGGAGTGTCCATCTTTGGATCTTGAGACTCTTCAAAATCTAAAAAAAAAAACTATGCTTAAGTTCCAAGAAAGAAAGGGTAGGAACCTGCCGCCCTGGTCAATGTTTTGAAGAATGAAAAAAATCTCTGGAGGAGGATAGTGTAACCTTGGCACTACCTTTGGGTCATTGCTATCAAAGGAGTGCCTATTTGGACCCTGAGATTCCAGAAACTGTCTTAAGATCCACATAACATTCTCTCTCTGTCGGGTTGTGGATCAGCTGTTACTTGCAGCAACAGCAGCTACTGCTTACATCTCACTCTCTTCACAGGGGGAGTGTAACTACATCAAGTCAAAAGAAATGGAGCCCCTAGACACCACTTCTTGATTGAGTAGGAACCAAAAACAAGTTGTCGGAACTTAGTTTTGGGGGTGCTGTTGAACTCCCAGCGAATCAGTCAGAACAACGAAAAGTTGTAAGCCCAAGACTTAAATCATGGATATGAAAGATGTCTCCTAGGTGCCAACAGCATCTGTAGTTTTTAGGAGGTTACTTATCCAAGTACTGACCAGTCCCAACGTTTCTAACCGTGGATGTGAAAGACGTCTCATAGACGTCAACAGAATCTGGTGCTCCAGGAGGTCATGTCATGATCCAAGAATGGTTTCAGGTTCTTTCAAACTCTAAACAATAATGTTTTAATAACAGCAATTGAAATATGGGAAGTGAATATAAAAAGAAACTCACACAACACTACAACACATTTATTCACAACCTTATTTACAAAGAAAATGAAATGTTGTTTCCCCCTTGCTCTCATTCAACGTAACTAGTAACAAAACAAATCTAAGCAGTTGCAGATAGGGGGAACAGGTTGCAAGGTAGAGCAATCTTAATACTTAAGTGGTGAGTTGGTGAGTTATCCTTCGTGGCTGGGGGTTCAGCTGAAGAGATGATGCTGGCACGATGACCTTGGCCTTGAAGACGTCACAGAAGGGCAGCTGGGAACTCGGTAGAGATGTTGCTATTATGGTGACCACAGGCTCATAGATGTCACAAATGGGATGTCTTCAGGATGAGGCAGCAAATGCTGTTTCCCCAAGAATCTAGAGATAATGCAAATGGAGGGCAGGAAGGGCTGGTGACCTACAGACAGGAAGGGCTGACTACTACTACTTGTCACAGGCAGGAAAGGCTTAGCGACTTCTCCACACAAGCAGGAAGGGCTGACTACTTTTCTTCGTCACTGGTATGTAGGGCTCGCTGCTTCACCTCATCTCCAGCATGGAGGGCTTAGAGACTTCTCATCACAAGCAGGAAGGGCTGGCTGCTTCTCTTTGTCTCAGGCAGGACAAGATTTTATGGAGATAGAGTAAAAGTCGTCTGAAGGGGATGCTCCCATCGGAACCTTGCGTTGTCCGACCTCTGATTGCCCTATCTGTGTTTCTATCTGTCTTGGGAAGTCTCTTCTGGAAGCTTATATACCACTGTATGGGCAGAGCTAATGATGACAGACAATCATCATTCCCATATAAGGAGTTTTTTATTTTCTGCATACTGATTGGTTCCTTAATAACCTCCCACTTCCAGTCATGCCATAAAAGCTTCCAGAACAAATTTTCTGATGCAGTGTGGATCAAATATTGCACCATGTTACAAAGGCATGGCATGAGATACCACGTGGTGTCGGTCCCACAAGAAAGGGTTTTCATCGAATTGCTAGTTGTCCATGAGGCATTGACAAACTGACTGGTGATGACATTTTCGAACAAACACAGGAAGCAGTCATGTCTTGGAAAAGAGACATTTCTTTTTTCAGTATATTTCTTCAGCATTATTGCATCTACCCATGACAGGTCACCTATCCAAGTGCTGACCTGAACCAATCATTGCTAACTTCACCGATTCGAGAAGCAATATTTTCAATGTGGCATGGTCGACTGCTGTTATGCCCACGGTCCTTAGAGACGGCCAAATAGTAACATCTTCGGAGTGTTGAGATTGAAGGACTAAAACATGTACGTGAGCAAAAAAGCATGGCAGAGATGTGCTGTTGAGGCACTCAAATTTGGTTTGTTGCCTTTCTAGATGTCCACAGAAATGCTATCAGTGCTCTTTGCTCAACAGAATTGAACAAGGCGGTGATTGGACAGGCATTGGTGCTTCAACTTGGCATGGCCGTAGTCCATCCTGCTCTGTTGCCAAACCTTCACGTGAGTGTGGTCGATGGTCAGTTCCCAGACACGCCATCCTGAGACAACTTCCATACCCCCTGTGCGACGGCCGTGTGTTGACATACAACCATATGTACATGCTGCCATGTCTGTGGCCGGGCAGACTCAAACAACAAACCTGATTTCTTCTAGGAAAGCAAGAATGTGAGAGACAATGAGACACTGAGGAGTGAGGCTGAATGAATTGAACTAACTGCACATATGTGCATGTCTTCATGGATGTGGATGAGCCACAGGACACAGTTGTGGGAGCTGGAATGATGATCAGAGGGCCTCCTGGGAGAGCATGAACAGGGAGGAGTTCTGGAATGATGGAGACTAACATCATGGATGTGCGAGTGATGGGGTGACAATGACCAAGGCTGGAAAAACATCAGCGGTTGTGCCGAATCTTTCACATCCATCATATGATTTTGGGACTCGGAAGGAAACGGCTGAATTTCCAAAGCCTTCACTACATGGGATTTCTTAACAGAGCCTTGTCATCCATCCTATGAACACAAATGGGGATCTGGGGAAGACGACGCTGCTGTAGATTTTCCAATCGCTGACCTCCACTTGGAGCGAAATACTGATGGACGAGAAGCAGTTGGACCTGACACCCCCTCATCAGCGAGATGGCCGCAAGCTGGAGTGGGAGAACCATGGCCTTGGTTGGACAAAGACGGAGAAGAAGAGACAGAAGATGGAGATGGAGACCTGCAACGCTTCTTCATCACAACACAGCCAAAATTCTCTCGAAAAATGTTGACTGTCAACCACTGCTTTCATGAGAGCATCAGAAGACAGAGCAGGAGTAGAAGTCACCACTGCGGTGGGTTTACTTACGGAATCCATATTGTTATATTGGTATATTATCATCGTAATATGTATAAAAAAAATCATCCTGCCTGTGGTGAAAAAGTGATTCTCAGAATCAGATGATTCAGCCCACTACCGAAAGAATTAGGAAGATTATTTTTTTTAGTTGCTAAAAGAAATGAATGTATTAATGGAATTATTACTATTATTTTTTAACATATGTAAAACCAGTATACAAAGGTAATCTAACATACTTTGTTATAAGTAAAATCAGTAAAATCCCTCAATCACAAAACAGCTGTTGTCTGCCGATTCATTTGTTTACCAATGTAGATTCTCTCTCTCTCTCTCTCTCTCTCTCAGTACAGTTCGTACATATCCCTTAATATAATATGAATCACTATACAGTATCATAAACATAAAATATGAATTACTGTATCATAAACATAAAACTCAAAGAG
Organism: Macrobrachium rosenbergii; assembly: GCF_040412425.1. Taxonomy (NCBI): domain Eukaryota; kingdom Metazoa; phylum Arthropoda; class Malacostraca; order Decapoda; family Palaemonidae; genus Macrobrachium; species Macrobrachium rosenbergii. The sequence goes on from NC_089788.1 coordinate 58,316,423, forward strand.
TTTACGACGCCATCGTATGCTGCTACCTATGCCTGTTGTGCACGAAATTTGAAATATTTTCAATATTGTCGTATCAGTCATGCTTCGTAACTTTGAAACCATTGGAACTGCTAACCCCGTCTCAAACTTGATTTATCGAAAAATGAAACATCGTAAATGGGGGAATACCTGTACTGCACTGTATTAGGTAAAAAAGAAAAATGTAATTTTTTGGATTATTGAATATCATTTACTTATATTTCTCTTTAATCAGCCTGTGTAAAGTTATTTTTCATGCTTGGATGCTGATTTGGTGTTATTTTAATGCTAAATTCCTTTACTTGATTATATTACGTTAAAAGTGCCAGAATACCACAACAAAAGGTCTGAAAATTTTAGTTGAAGTTGGCCAAAATTAAAAGTTTCTATACTTTTTGTAAAAAAAATATTCATGTGACATTATAGAAATGCATCTAGTTTTTATACCTTTCAAAACTACTGTATAATAAATTTGCTTTCCAGTCACATGTGCAGCAAAGCATATTACAGTACAGTACTGTTATTTTTGGCAGTGTGAGTACCCTAGTAATGTTATAAATACTATTCTTTGTAAAATATAAAAATGCATTGTCTTGAAAATATGCCTGAGCTGTTATTGAAACCCGGAGTAATAATATAATAATAATAATAATAATAATAATAATAATAATAATAATAATATAATATAGCAACAATAGCAGACCAAAAGCACAAATAATGTGTTTAATATGGGCAGTTTAGTATATTTTTCTATTTATATTTATATATATATATATATATATATATATATATATATATATATATATATATATATATATATATATATATATATATATATATATATATATATATATACATACATACATACATACATATACACATACATACATATACAGTACATAAATATTTTATATTTCAGGTTCTGCTCAAAGGGCCAGACTCACCATTGCTCTTAAGGTTTGTGGCTTTAACCAGAGCTGGGCATGCCAAAGGAGTCAGGATAGAACCATTGTCAGTGAATTCTACAGCTTTGGATCTGGAACCACAGAATAAATATGACAGGTATTTTGTGATTTTTATCTAGTTTCAGTAATGATACAAAATTAACAAAGACCAGTAATCATGAACTTCAGTATGAGTAATCATCATTTAACATCTGTGTTTATTTTGAGGTGTTACGAATAAAAGACAAGGCACTTCAGTTTATGAAGGTTTGTCCTTTTACCTCATGTTCAGTGAATTTATATGCTAGTTGAACTTTTTTTATGTTAGAAGTGGAAGGATTAAACAATGTATAAGAAGTGGAAAGATTAAACAATGTTAATCTTGTGCTTATTTTCTGCAGATTTAGTAGACTAAACAAAACACTGATATATGTAACTGGTAAGACCAGTATGTTGCCAGTGTAACAGAAATGTATTGCCTGCTTCCAGACTTCCCCTTCCTCTTCATGGTTTACCTTTCATATTCTGTTCCATTTAACATTTGTTTATGGAATATCCAATACTCAATTTCTGTCCTGTGGTGTCATATCTTAAACCTGCACATAGTACAGCAACGATGTATTTATTTGGTGTCCAACTGTTTGTAAATCTCAACTAATTATTAGTTAAAATTTGGACGCTGTACACATGACATTTATACTTTTCGCTTGTGTAAGCATGCTATTGGCTGTATTGAGTGAACCAAGCATTCTGGCCACCTTTTACAAAGGTTTTGGATTAGTAGTTCTAATAGCTACAGTTCAGACATATACTAAAAAATTTAGGAACTGAATTCTTTAAAAATAACATGAAATTTCTGCACTTAGCATTGCTGGCTAAATACACACGTGATTCTTTGTGTAGGCCCCAGTTGAATTATCACGTGATTTGTGATAGGATGAGTTGGGTTTGCAGAGATTTGGTGTGCCAAGATCATCTAAGCCTTTTCATATTAGATTAAATAAGCAAGTTAATGACATCCTTCTTACAAAGGAAAAGATCCTGAAGTTAACTACCCTCTTATCCCACCTTGGATCATACCTGAAGTTTCCCTGAGACCACTATCCTTCTCAAGGAACACTCCCACAGAAGAGGTTAATTCCAAATTCCTTGAACATGATTTTATTCATGAGGACCACATAAAGCTAATTAACTAATTAAAGATAGGTTCAAAGTCAGAAAATGGCATTGGATGTGCTGTAATCCATAAAGATGAATTGCGTGTAGCTAAGTTACCTAAGTGTGCCTCTGCGTATACTGCAGACCAGACATCATTAGTTAAGGCTTTGGATACTGTAGTTTACACCATTATCTTAACAAGCTACTTTTTTGACATTTACTTTACTTTCATTCCTTCCTTCAGTCTTTCTGTCTAACCTCTCTGTTACTTCTCAATGTTCTTGTGGGGTTTTTTCCCAGTTCCATTTTGAGATCCTTGTACTTGTTCTCCTTTTCTTTTCTTTTTTTATCTCTATCTTACTGTCCAACCACTCTTAACTCCTTGTATTCAGTGTCTGAAGTGTTTAATGGTCAAAAGTGCCCATTGTCTGAAGTACTTAATGGCTGAATGTGCTCACTCTCTTATGTGCATATGGCTGAAAGTGACCGTGGTCTTAAGTGCATAATGGCCAAAAGTGCCCCAGTACTAGGCTTGACAAACCTAAATCTCATATAATAACATTCATATTTCTCTTGGGGTAAAAAAATCTTCATTTCTGCTGGGTTCCCTTATGTGGGAATTAGTGGTAATGAGGTAGCAGACAGGGGAAGCATAGCCACTGAAAAGGATTATTATGCTCTAATAAAATGTGTCCCTTACGCAGATATGAAAAGACGATTTAGGTCATACATTTTGTGGAAATGACGTGAGGTAGTTGCCCAACTTCACTGCCAAAAGTAAGAGTAGGAAAAAGTAAACCTGAAATCTCATGCAAAGATTTCGGTTGAAGTTTTAATTGAGTCCCTTTGGTCTTTTTAAAAGAAAGTATGAGTTTTAAAATTTAGATAATTTATTTTTATTTTCTGAGGTGGACTGATGTTTGTGAATCTCTCTCTCTCTCTCTCTCTCTCTCTCTCTCTCTCTCTCTCTCTCTCTCTCTCTCTCTCTCTCTCTCTCTCTCTCTCTCTCTCTCTCTCTCTAAGAGTTTTTAGACTGACATAGTACTGTACAGTACAGTCATATGTATATGTTCAAGATCTTTGTTTTATTAGTAAGTGGGTTTACTCATTTGTTAGTGCAAAATCATTTTCATTTAAGACTGGTAGGTCAATTATGACTTGCACAAATATCCTTCGTACTGCATGTTGTACATAGCATAATAATGGAACCACTCATTAATACCCATTTGACTCAGTTGAACTGATCTAAGTTTTTCATCCATTCCTTTGTTCTTTTACTGCCAAGCTATCCAGCTGTGTACTTTGCTCCATTAAGCATGCTTTGCAAAAACTAATCCTTCATATGAGGGTCTAGAAGTGTAAATCAGTGCTGAAAAACACATAAAACACATTGTAAAGACGTCAGACATCTCATCATTTTTGCCTCAATCACATCATGCATTGCATTTCTTAATATGTCAAGACTCTCAAGTAAATATTCATGTGTAGAATTTTCTGGCCTTTCTGCCGATGTGTATTTCATCATTGTACATTTGTTTGTCTGTCCACAAACACAAATTGCTCAGAGTGCGAGTCATGGCGATCAGAGGTCGGGCACCACGTGTCCGTCCACACTCTGCCATGTGTACCTGTACTCAGGTAATAAACAAGTTAATACCCTGTTGACCTTTCTTGTCCTCACAACTGGTGACCCAAGGAGTGACGGTAAACACAGCGATTTTGACTTTGCCATTAACAGACTCACTACGGCCGCTTTACCTTCTGAGAGCCTTCAACGGAACCACATGGCGACAAACGTCTAGGCCTCTGAAAGCTCCTCCCTTGGAGAACACCCATGCCACTAACGGACTAATTACAGCGTACCCCTTCGGGTACATTCTGGCATGCTCAAACGGTTTTGCCCCGCCATTTACAATTCACAACAACCGTACTCATTACCAGAACCACACGGCGTATAGTTTTGACTTCTGCCAAGCCCCAAACACCATTAACGAACTAAATACAGTACGTACTTCGCGTTTTTGGTGTGAGGAAGAATGTCAGACACTGAGTTAGAAAGTCATTCCGATGGCGTGCAGATCCTCCGCATCCCTCTCTCGCCTTCAAAGGTATCAATAAGCCAGGCGATAAAACTCCCTCCGTTCCTACGATTAAACGCCACATACTAGTTTCTGTGGGCAGATGTCCATTTCCGGGTGGCGAAAATTTCAGACGAGACCAAGGCGGATGTAACCATGACAACACTACTGGAGGAAGTCTTCAGCAAAATCACCCATGGTTGGGCTTGCAGCTAGGCAGAGTCAAGTACAGAGACCTGCGAGACAAGCTCATCGAAACATACTCCATGCCCGTCCCGGAGAGAGCCCAACGCGCCCTCGACCTGATGACCCAGCTCCTGGGGGACACATCACCCAGGGACGCTTAGGACGAACTCCAAGGTCTCCTGATGCTGCTGGGGGTCGACGCTGATGGTCAGAGGAAGGAGATCGGCTTGTTGCGAGAAATAGTCCTGCGGCGCCTTCTGCAGGAGGTGAGGGGCAAATCACGGATGCGGACGACCTTTCAATGGACAAATTGATGAATGTTGCACACAAACTCCACGAGGCCACCAAGGCCTCCAAACACGCTGCAACACCCGCAGCGTGTAACCTGGTAAAAGAAGAAGAGGAGGAAGAGGACATGAACGCGGTGTACGGGAAGAAGGTGCCACCACAGCAGCAGAGGATGTGGACAAATCCAGCCTAGTGTTACTTCCATTGGAGGTTCAGAAGCACTGCTAGAAATTGCAGAGCCCCCTGTTCTTTCACAAAAAACGAGAAAAGCAGCCAAAAGTAACAGCAGTGGCCGCAAACCTTAAAGAGTCCTGACCAGTAGGATTCTTCATCCACAATGCCATATCAAAATGACGGATGCTGGTAGACACTGGGGCGATGCAGTCTGTGTTTCTGCCTTCGAGAGAGGACTGTGACCGCACGTCCAGTGCCGCAACCACACTGGTGGCCACAAATGGAAGCTCCATCCGCTGCTACGGAACTGTGACCTGCAGAATATCCATCCTGGGCCATAAATGTGATTGGCCCTTCGTCATCGCGGACGTCAAGTTCCCTCTCCTGGGCACTGATTTCCTTGCACACCACTGCCTTCTGGTAGACGTTGGCCGAAAATGCCTGCTGGATACTGGAACCTGCTGCTCCCCACCGCTCTCTACTGGGCCTGGGATGCCCGCTGTCTGCTCCATCTCTTCGAACAAGTACAGCACCCTCCTCCAAGAGTTCCCAGACGTCTTCAAGCCAGAGCTGCGTCAGTTGCCCGGAGCCCAGGCCAAACACGGCATCCATCACCATATCACCACGACAGGCCCGCCAACACATGCCAGATTCTGGCACTTGCCACCCAAAAAACTCCAAGACGCTAAACGAGCCTTCACTGAGATGGAACGGATGGGCATCTGCTGGAAGCCATCAAGCCCGAGGGCATCCCCCCTCCACATAGTCAAGAAACCAGATGGCTCCTGGAGGCCCTGTGGAGACTATCATCAGCTGAACCTAGTAATGACACCAGACCACTATCCCTTGCCGAACATGCAGGACCTAACAGGCGCCCTGCACGGGGCCAAAGTATTTACAAAAATGGATTTACTCAAGTCTTATTTTCAGGTACCAGTGCACTGCGACGATGTTCCGAAGACAGCAACCATCACGCTGTTCGGAACATATACCTTCTCCTACTCCACCTTCAGCCTCAGGAACGCTGGGGCCACATTCCAACGCCTTATGGATACCATCTTGGGGGACCTACCTTTCTGCGTTTGCTACGTAGACCACATCCTGATCTTCTCCAGGTCCCCGGGCTGTGCTGAAATGCCTGCAGGAGAACGGTTTGGTCGTCAGGTTCAACAAGTGTACCTTCGGAGCAGAAAAGGTAGACTTCCTGGGCCATGAGACCTCCCCGGCAGGTGTCCGCCCCATGGCCTCCTAGGTGGACGCAGTAAAGTTCCCAACGCCAAAAACCATCCAGTCCCTACAGGAGTTCCTCGGCATGGTCAACTACCACCGCTGCTTTATACCAGATGTCGCCTGCATCATGTATCCCCTGACCGCAGTCCTGAAGGGGAAGCCGAAAGCACTGGTGTGGGCAGCTCCGCAACAACAGGCATTCGAGCAGACGAAGGCAGCCCTCACCAAAGCCACCACATTAACATGTCACGACCCCACCACCTCCCTGAGACTTACCACAGATGCCAGCAACATCGCCTAAAAGTGCCGATTTTTGGTTATTGGCGCCAATACCCAATTATTGGCACCGATAAGCGGAAATCGTTGATTTTCAGCTTCAAAAATTGCCGATTTTCGTTGCTAGACAAGCACCATAAAACCGGATCGTCATTAACTGAGCCCGCTGTTAACCGGGGACTGCCTGTACATGCATTCACGAAGGCGGGAGACGCATGGTCTGCGAGGCAGCAGTGGCACTTGGCTGCTATCTCCAAGTTCGGCTGCACCATTAGCTATGTCCCCTGGCAGGAAGAACCCAGTAGCCGACACCCTATCAAGGGTCGAGATAAATTCCGTCCACCTCGGCATAGACTACGAGGACCTGGCAAAGGAACAGGCCGCAGACCCAGAAACAGCAGCCTACTGCATGGCGCTCACCACACTGGAATGGGAAGATGTGCCGATAGGAGGATCCAATTCAACACTTCTCTGCGACACCAGCACGGGCCGCCCATGCTCCTGATCCCCAGGTCCAGGAGAAAGCAGATGTTCGATGTCGTCCATGGCCTGTCTCATCCATCAGGCCGAACAACAGCGCGCCTGATGACAGAGAAGTTTGTGTGGCATGGCATCAGGAAGGACGTTCGGCAGTGGGCAAAGAACTGCATACTGTGCCAAACAAGTAAAGACACCCGGCACACGGAATCAGGCATCAGAGAATTCCCTCACCCACGTCGGCGCTTCGGTCGCATCCATATAGACATTGTAGGTCCTTTGCCGCAATCAGGGGACGCCAGATACCTCCTAACAGTCATAGACCATTCCACACAGTGGCTGGAAGCAACCCCGATGACAGAAGCATCAACGAGCACCTGTGCAGAGGCCCTCCTGTTGAGTTGGATCAGCCATTTCGGTGTGCCTGACAGCATAACTACGGACAGGGGCCCGGCATTCTTGTTGGAGCTCTGGGTCACCCTGGCATGCCTGGGACAACTCTCCACAGTACGACGGCACATAACCCCGCAGCCAATGGCATGGTGGAAAGGGCCCACCGTTCATTGAAGGCAGCTCTGATGGCACGCTGTGTCGACGACAATTGGAAGGCGCAGCTGCCCTGGGTCCTGCTGGGTCTCCACACCACACCGAGGGCAGACGGTGACGTATCTCCCACAGAGAAAGTCTACGGCGAAACAGTAGCCGTTCCGGGAGAGTTCTTCCCCACGGCACTGGACGACTAGGATACCTCCCTTCCAAGGCTGAGGGAAGTGGCACCGAAGTTCACGCCCTGCCGAAAAACTTTCACGGACAGGACCCACATCTACAGCCCTGGGGGTCTGGATACCTGCACCCACGTCTTCATCAGGAATGACGCCCACCGCCCACCCTTGACCAGACCGTACAGGGCCCCATACCGTGTCATCAGCAGATCATCCAAGGCGTATCTCATCAACATCCACGGGCGTGAAGACTGGGTTTCTGTCAACCAGCTGGAACCAGCTTTCCTGTTAGACAGCGAAACTTGGGAGGAAACCAGTAGGCACCCCAGAATTCCTCCACAAAACGTGGCCGCAGATGATCCCGTCGCCATCCCGAAACAGGGTCGAGGACATCCCAAGGGCCGCACTAAGGAAGTCATCCGCTTGGCTAAGCCATGGGGCGGCTAAGCAGTCGAAGCCGCCCCATGTCCACAGGTATCAAGAACTCGGGGCCAGCTCCTGTTCCCAAAGCAATTCCATGATTTATTTATTTATTTATTATTTTTTTTTTCCAGATGTCTTCCAATCATTACTTTTGTAATTGTTGGGGGGGGGAGTACTTGTAAAGACGTCAGACGTCACTTCATTTTTGCATCAATCACGTCATGCATTGCATTTCTTAATATGTCAAGACTCACATGTAAATATTGATATGTAGAATTTTCTGGCCTTTCTGCCAATGTGTATTTCATCATTGTACATTTATTATGTCTTGCAAAATTGCCATTTGTTTGTCTGTCAACAAACAAATTACTCAGAGTGTGGGTCTCGGAGGTCGGGCACTACTTTTCCGTCCGCACTGCCATGTATACCTACGCTCAGGTACTAAACAAGTTAATACCCAGTTGACCTTTCTTGTCCTTACAACATCCATGTGTTTAAAATCATGTACAGCTGTTTTGGTAAAACTGAAGTTTTTGGAAAAGAAATCCAGTTGCAGCAAGAGAATGGTGTATAGTGCTCTGCTTTTTATAAGTGTGATTATGCTGTAAAGTTATATTTTTTAAATAATGCACATCAGACAATTCATTTGAACTATATGTAGGCTTACTGTGAATTATAATACTGTATATGTTTATTGAATATTTAGGTAAACAGAGTGTCAACTTGTATGTTTACTGTTCTTAAACACTTTCAGGTTTGTTATTGCATCTTTTGTTACCCTGAATCCATCTGAAGTAGATGTTACGCTTCGCAACACAACTTTGATGCCATCCATTCCTGGGCTTATGGCAGTGTGTCTTCTCTTATTTTGTCCAACAGCTGAGCTAAGGTTAGTAATGATGAATAATGAGAGCATTTCTAATAACGTTTTTGAAATATTTTGTCTTATTGAGGTAGGAAGGCCTTTGTAATCCAGTATTTGAGCTTTTTCACTTGGTAGTTGATCAGCTTCTTGGGATACAGTGTAGCCACATACGTACTGTATTGGAGAATTATTCTCAATGTAGATGGTACTGTAGATATACTTTACTGCTTGAGCCTTTAGCCTAGGAAATCCTTAGCACACAAGAGATGATTACTTTCCTTGCCCGTTGAGGACTACACTTGATAACACTATGTCTTACCATTATCCACCACAGCAGTCTCTATCATTACATGATTGACCTTTGGGCGTGTGATTATTCTTTTAGTTCACTTCTACTTCTTTATTCATTTTACATGTGTTGTAGATGTGCACTCCTGCAGTAGTTTTTATGCCAGGCAGTAATTGACTATTTATCACTGTGGTTCAGTTCTGAAGGTTATTATTTTATTTTTATAATAAATTCATCAACCACAGAGTCACATTTTTAGCCTTTCATAGGGCTTGCTTTAAGGAGTTTTCTTAAACAAGAGGTATTAGTTGGAAGATGGGAAGGCAAAAGTTGGACAGCTAGGTAGAAAGAGACCAAAAACGGTAGATCAGAGTAAAAGGCACAAAGTAATGCTAGCAGGGCAGAAGGAATGCTGCCAAGAACTTTCAGTACCTTTTATAGTGTAGTGTGTGCAATGAAGCATGGAACTTCCTTGGCCTAGGACCCCTAGATATTGTAAGCAGCCTAATGATTGCAGGAATTTGTGCCCATGTTTGAATCCAGGAGTCCTGTATACAAATCTTGCTTTTATAATTAGGTTGGAAGTGATTGTAATTTTGTAATGTTTGATTTATAGTTGTGCCACCTTGATTATAGGATAGAGTGGACATTGGAGAGTCTGCTTATCTGGTGTCACTCACCAAAATATGAAATACTTGTGCCTTTGTTAGTGGAAGGGTTTAGGAGTCTAATAGATTTTGTCTGATGCCTGTTGGCCTTTCTTTTGTGCAGTAGTTTCACTGGCCGTAGATAGTGAGCAAAAGCTAGTACATTTCTTTCCCTCTTTTCGTGAGTCCTCCTTCCTATTTCATATTCTAAGCTGTTTAACTACTACGGTCTACTTCAGTTGTAGGGTTTTTCCAGTCTTACCTGACCTGCAGATCATTTCACATTTACTAGTTTCTCTTTATCTTGCTGCCCAACCCCTCTCATTCCTTTTTACAATTTAGACCATTAAAAGGAAGCCATTGCAGGGATTAGAGTTCATTCCCAAATCAAATATCAGGGCCTATGGTTGTCTTGCCAACCACCTGATAATATTTTAACCTGGGAAGCACTATATGTATTTTAGTCAATTTGGTATCTAAGAGCAGGACTATTCCTTCCAACTGACCCAGGTTTGGGTTGATTTTGGTCTCAGATGGAAACAACCACTTGTCTAACCCATCTGAAATTCTTGAAAAATACCCCATTGAGTTTTTCCCAAAGTAGAAGAAAATATAGATAGACTGATTTAAGTTTAGAGAAGGGATCATAATTGATTTGGAGTTAAAATTTTGTCATTCTCGTTTGGAAGCATATAATTACCCTATTGAAAAAAGCTAACAAGGTGAATGAGTCCATCTCCAGAATTAAGAGTTCCATGGTGAAATAAGACGTACGATATACTCTTCAAAAATCTCCTCTAAGGAGTGCTACCAATGATACAAAGCCAGTGGCTCTTTAGAAGCTGAAGTACTGTATCAACATAATATGTCTAAACTGCATGAGTAAAGTAAGAGGGAAATTAACCCTTAAACGCCTACTGGACGTATCATACGTCGACTAAAATTGTCTGTTGGGTGCCAAGTGGACGTACCGTACGTCGACTACAAAAATTTTCAACCTTCGGTCAACTTTGACTCGACCGAAATGGTCGAAAAATGCAATTGTAAGCTAAAACTCTTATATTCTAGTAATATTCAATCATGTACTTTCATTTTGCAACAAATTGGAAGTCTCTACCACAATATTTCAATTTATGGTGAATTTTTGAAAAAAACTTTTTCCTTACGCCCACGCGGTAATTCGGCCGAAAATTTCAGAAATTCTTTTGTCATTTTGTCGTAATTTTTGCACTATTTTATATTAGCCGTTACATAAAGTTTTATATATGAAAATGTGTGCAATTTCATGTAGAATACAACAGAAAATAACTCATGGTTGTAGCTTTTATCAGTTGTGAAATATTTTCATATAAATCACGATAACTGCCAAAATTTCAACCTTCAGTCAACTTTAACTTGACCGAAATGGTCAAAAAACGCAATTATAAGCTAAAACTCTTACATTCTAGTAATATTCAATCATGTACCTTCATTTTGCAACAAACTGGAAGTTTCTAGCACAATATTTCGATTTATGGTGAATTTCGGAAAAAAAAAACTTTTTCCTTATGTCTGCGCGTGGTAACTCGGCCGAACATCTCAGAAATTCTTTCGTCACGTTGTCGAAATGTTTGCATTGTTTTACATTAGTCGTTACATAAACTTTTATATATGAAAATGTGCACAATTTCATGTAGAATGCAACTGAAAATAGCTTATGGTTGTAGCTTTTATCAGTTTTGAAATATTTTCACATAAATCACGATAACTGCCAAAATTTCAACCTTCGGTCAACTTTAACTCGACCGAAATGGTCAAAAAACGCAATTGTAAGCTTAAACTCTTTCATTCTAGTAATATTCAATCATTTACCTTCATTTTACAATAAATTGGAAGTCTCTAGCACAATATTTCGATTTATGGTGAATTTTTGAAAAAAACATTTTCCTTACATCCGCTCGGTAACTCGGCCGAACATCTCAGAAATTCTTTCGTCACGTTGTCGTAATGTTTGCACCGATTTATATTAGTCGTTACATAAACTTTTATATATAAAAATGTGCGCAATTTCATGTACAATACAACAGAAAAAACTCATGGTTGTAGCTTTTATCAGTTTTGAAATATTTTCATATAAATCACGATAAATAGAAAAAATTCGACTTTCGGTCAACTTTAACTCAACCGAAATGGTCGAAAACTGCAATTGTAAGCTAAAACAATTACAGTCTAGTAATATTCAATCAATTAGCTTCATTTTTCAACAAACGGGAAGTCTCTAGCACAATATTTTGATTTATGGTGAATTTTTGAAAAAACATTTTTTTACGTCCTCGTTACATGAATTCATGCATCATTTTGTGATAATATTTTCTCTTTGTTGCTTTGATTGTTTTACAATTTGTTATATACCAAAATCATCGCAATTTAGTGTACAATACAAAGAAAAAAAATTAACCCGTTAGCTTTAACCGTTTTGCTCACAGCGCGATTTGTATAAAATTATATATGAAAAAATTTTTTTGCACTGTCATATATTTCAATATTTATATATGATAATGATATTTTTTTCATTTCTGATGGTTGCATACTAAACTTCAGGCAATGACAAAATAAAGAGCCAAAAATGAACTCTTAATCTTAAAAACTAAGCGTGCTGTGATTTTTTGAAAAAAACTTTTTTTCCGCTTCGGCGCTAACTCCCGAACGCCGCCGGCATATGGGAGACATTTTTGTAAATAGAGGCTCGGCGTTTAAGGGTTAAGGAGCCTTGGTTTTACTGTGTAAATTCCCACACTCAGGCCAGAATGTTACTGAAATAAATTAGATAGTTGAGGGGTAAGTTCATCCATGAACCTTTACACACACTACAGTTACCACAAAAAAAAAAAAAAATTTAACACTTCATATAATGATAAAATGTGTTCAAACTACTGTATTTTTTTACGATTTCTGGTAAGAGCAAACTGAGTTTCCTTATTCCATCATAAGTCTGACATTGCCATGGGTCTGGGAGCACCAGGGGTTTTCTCATCTAGACAGAAAATGTTGGACAAGCAATCAGAGGAGTCGTACATTTATGCATCCATTCCTGCCCCCATCCTTGTCATATGTGTATGCTATTTTTGTGTCCTTGCTTGTATAATGATTAAACATACCTATGAAATTCTTATGAATCATGAAGAAGACTGAGATTATTACATTATGGATAAGCAGGAAGTCTATGAAAGCCATAGTTAGAGAGATGGGCAACTCAAAAAGTATGGTTTCCATGTGGTGCCAGTATGCCAACAAGACTGACTTGGAAACAACACTGCAATGTAAAGAAAGGCTCAGAAAGACCAAAAAAAGCTAGTGAAAACACAGACAACATTATCAAAAGGATTTTTATGGAACGGCCATCAATTCCCATCTTTCTTGGAAATTTCTTGAAAGAACTGTACAAGATCGTTTGCAGAAGAACCTAGGGCACCTCTCTTGCATTGCTGCAAATAAGCCTCTCCTTTCAGCAGCAGTGGCAAGAGAATGCAATGGGAGCAGGTACAGAAACACCCAGCTCCTGTGATTGCTTACCCAACACTGCCTGTCTAGATGAGAAGACCTCAGCCTTTCCCAAGCCCGTGGCAATGCCAGATGTATGGTACATAGAGGAAACACTTGTTTGCTCATGTTAGATATCACAAAAAAAATGTTCAACACATTTCATCATTAAGTGTGGCGACTACAAGTCACTGATGTTAATATTGCAGTTACCAGTAAAGTTGCTGAGAAGCTTTGGGAAGGATTTTTGCAGATTTCTGGTACACATCAATTTTTTTTTTTTTAAATAGGAAATACCCAGATACCCATGGACCTCACTAGTGGATGTAGTGACCTGTCTTATGGTAAATTTACTTTTAGAGGCTCCCTGCATGTAGAAAGAAAGGTATACAGTAAAATAATACCCTTTTTCCTGTAAGAAACTCAAATAAACATCATTTAAATCCCACCAATTATAGACAGTAGCACTAACCAGTTGTATTAATAACATATGGAAAAGATCAGTACTGTTGATGTGGCTTTTGAAAGCCATAAGTCTTTGGTAAGGTCATTTCTCTTTAGATATTTTAAAATTGTTGAATAAAATCCAGCATGGCATAGTTGACCTGGGAGGAGTTTAGTAGTTTATGCCACTGTTGAGCAACTATAAAATGAAGAGCAGAGTCGAAGTGATTAGATTTATAAATTCATTTTCATCAGTGTCATTGAAGTGCCCCGGCGAAGTGTTCGTAGCATTAATTCCTTTGCAATTTTTGTCATAATGTCAGTAGTTATGCCTCTCGTCAGAAAGTCACAATTTGTAGATGATTTTGCTCTGTGCTGTTTATGTTACAATGCTGTCACTGCTGGTTGGTCTGTGCAAAAGGTCATTGTTAAGAAATAGTTTTTGAGCATGGATTTAAATTGCACATAAAAAACTGGTGCTATAATATTTTCAATAAGATGGGTTGTTGAGATAATTCTAACTATTAATGGAAATATTTACCTTATGAATAGGTCAAGTTTCAGGAAGGATATTAGATGAAAAACTCACTTTTGTTGATGGTAACAACCTGTCCAGGTGATTTTAAATTTGTTTAGATATGAGTTTTGTGTAGATATGAGTTGAACCTCATTAATGGACTTAATCCATTCCAGAAGGATGTTCTTAAACCAAACAAATTTTTGCTATAAGAAATGAGAATTGGATTAATCCATTGCAGACCCCCAAAAATACAACAAATGAAAACATTTTAACTTATTTAACAAGCTTAGCATGCAGAAATCATATATGAAACATAAAATAGATAGGTGAAATGCAAATTTGTTCTCACTTTACCTGTAATTGAGAGAGTTAATGGTGTACAGTATGTAGTAGTTGGTGAGAAAGAAGTGGAGGAGTGTGTTGTTGTTTGGAAGGGGAGTCCCTTTCCATACAGTTGGAAGATAACTGTGCTTCTGAGTGCATTTCTCTTGGGTGTTTCTTTCAACTGCTTTCTTCTCTGACAATCACTTCATCACTAAAAAGCGGTCCAGTGATGTTTGTCTTTGCCCACATTTTAAAATGTTCCTAAAGTGAGAGGGAGCATTGTCGCTCGGCAGGTTACAGCATTGTTTACTACAGATTTTTCAGGTTGGTACTTTCAATAAAACTTTTGATTTCTCCCAATGTGGATTCATTTCTTTATTAATTAACTATATACATCTCTCCCTTCCCCCTCCTCCTCAGAAGACAATTCGTCAGTTGTTGTCAGTTGCTGCTCCTTGGAAGCCATGATGCCTAACATATTTGCAATAGAATTGCTAAATAAAATAAAAAGACACAGGAGACAACTTAGCAGAGATGTTCACTGAGCAAGACCCATGTGTAGACTGAGTCCTTCCCTTCCCTTGTGATGTATCTAATCCCATATGTGTATAGTTGTTGGGTCTTTGTACATCTTGAAACTGAGCAAAAGTCTGCCAATGGGGCAAACTTTCCTCTGACAAAACGTTAAGTCAGATTGTCTGCTAGTGGAGACATTAATTAACCAAGGTTCCACTGTACCTCATAGAATATTCAGAAGTTGTTCTCCTGATTTTTGTGTTTCCAGCAGTGTAAATCAACATGATGTCAGTAGCTCTTAAGAAAAATAATTGAAGAAAAGGAAGAAAAGTATTTTTTTTATTAAATTTGTTTCTGATAACAATAGCTGGGTCTGTGTTTTGTTTACCTCCACTGCTGGACCCTTGTATAATAATCTGCAGATGCCATCAAGCAGTTGCGATGACAGATGGACATGTACTTGATAGTCTGGTGGACAGTGTCATGTCTAAGAAAACTAGTTGCCACAAAAGAAAACTAGAGTTGCCATAATTCTTCACTGTGCAGACCCACAAATGTTAAGAAGTTCTTGATTAATATATTTTTCAATAAGGAGAAAAGAAATAGTGTAAATGATGTATTAAAAAATTGGAAGAATATTGTTGCCCTTCTAATAGTGGAGTGTTTCAGTTCCTCAGGTTTTTGAAAATTGCTATTAAGTATCCTCTTAATTCATGTTTATAGAGTTTAAGGTTCAAGCAGATGAATGCAGTTTTCGAGAAAAAGACTTAATGATGAAGAATGAAATTGGCTTTGGTAATGGGAAAACTATAAGAACTATTGCTTTGAGAAAGAATATTAATTTGAATCAGGCTTTTGAGATATGTTAGGCTTACGAAGTGACTGTGAACTGTGCGAAAGAAATAAGTGAAGCCTGTAATGACGAAAAGGTGAATACAGTGAGCTGTAATAAAAACATAACTACAGCTGACTTTCATGTGCAAACTTTTACAGACCTATAATCAAAAGATGTATTTGCCACAGTGTCAGATCTGTAGTTGCTAGCATGAATTAGAAAAGACAAAAAGGCCAGCATGGGGAAAAGTTTGTGAGATGTAAAAGGGGATACCATTTGAAGGATGTGTGTGAAAAAAAAAATTGTAGAAGGAGACGAAGTAGGTGGAGGTGACGGTAATAAATGTATCTATGTTGCCATGTATTATCATCATCTTATAAGCATTGCAATCATGCGCCATTTGCAAGCAAGTAATGTTTACATTCTCAAAAACATCAGCTGGCTAAGTATTACCAACATTGTTACGTACTATTTGTTGCTAAGTGGAACATAAATTGGAGATCATTTGGTTGTGAATTAGTAAAGCTTGGCTAAAAAATGCAGCTTATCTTTGTTAAATAAACAAATTTTAAATGAAGCACAACTGTGATTTTATCCGTTTCAGTAGTCATTTTTGCCTGTCTAAACATTTTGCACCCTGCACTTATGAGTCTCCTCAGCCTCCGTTATAACTTGCAGTTCCATGAGGTCTTTTCTTCATTGCTTGAAGGATGAATAAAAATAACTATTTTTATTTAAGGAAACAACCATTGAGAATTAGCAAGTTTTTAACCCTTAAATGCCGAGCCTCCATTTACAAAAGTGTCTGCCGTATGCCGGCGGCGTTTGGGAGTTAGCGCCGAAGCGGGAAAAAAGTTTTTTTCAAAAAATCACAGCAAGCTTAGTTTTTAAGATTAAGAGTTAATTTTTTTTGTCATTGCCTAAAGTTTAGTATGCAACCATCAGAAATGAAAAAAAAATATCATCATATATAAATATTGAAACATATGACAGCGCAAAAAAAAATTTCATTTATTATTGTATACAAATCACGCTGTGAGCAAAATGGTTAAAGCTAATGAGTTTTTTTTTTTTTTTTCGTTGTATTGTACACTAAATTGCAATGAATTTGGTATATAACAAATTGTAAAACAATCAAAGCAACACAGAGAAATTATAACAAAATGATGAATGAATTCCTAACGTGCGGACGTAAAAACAAAGTTTTTTTAAAAAATTCACCATAAATCAAAATATTGTGCTAGAGACTTCCCATTTGTTGCAAAATGAAGGAAATTAATTGAATATTACTAGACTGTAAGTCTTTTGGCTTACAATTGCAGTTTTCGACCATTTCGGTCGAGTTAAAGTTGACTGAAGGTCGAATTTTTTCTATTTATCCTGATTTATATGAAAATATTTCAAAACTGATAAAAGCTACAACTATGAGTTATTTTTTGTTGTATTCTACATGAAATTGTGCACATTTTCATGTTTCATGTATAACATTTTATGTAACACCTAATAGAAAGCGGTGCGAAAATTACGACAAAGTGACTAAAGAAATTCTGAGATTTTCAGCCGAGTTACCGCGCGCGGAGGTAAGGAAAAAGTTTTTTTCAAAAATTGACCATAAATGGAAATATTGTGCTAGAGACTTTCCGTTTCTTGCAAAATGAAGGTAAATGATTGAATGTTACTAGAATGTAAGAATTTTAGCTTACAATTGCATTTTTCGACCATTTCGGTCGAGTCAAAGTTGACCGTAGGTTTAAATTTTGGCACTTATGATTTATATGAAAATATTTCAAAACTGATAAAAGCTACAACCATGAGTTATTTTTTTTTATACATGAAATTGCGCACATTTTCATGTATAACACTTTATGTAACGCCTAATAGAAAATGGTGCGAAAATTACGACAAGGTGACTAAAGAAATTCTGAGATTTTCAGCCTAGTTAGCGCGCGTGGAGGTAAGGAAAAAGTTTTTTCAAAAATTCACCATAAATCGAAATATTGTGCTAGAGACTTCCCGTTTGTTGCAAAATGAAGGTAAATGATTGAATGTTACTAGAATGTAAGAGTTTTAGCTTACAATTGCGTTTTTCGACCATTTCGGTCGAGTCAGAGTTGACCAAAGGTTTAAATTTTGGCACTTATTGTGATTTATATGAAAATATTTCAAAACTGATAAAAGCTACAACCATGAGTTGTTTTTAGTTGTATTCTACACAAAATTGCGCACATTTTCATATATAAAACTTTATGTAACGGCTAATATAAAACGGTGCAAAAATTACAACAAAGTGACAAAAGAATTTGAGATTTTCGGCCGAGTTACTGCGCGGACGTAAGGAAAACGTTTTTTTTTCAAAGATTCACCATAAATCAAAATATTGTGCTAGAGACTTCCAATTTGTTGCAAAATGAAGGTAAGTGATTGAATATTACTAGAATGTAAGAGTTTTAGCTTAAAATTGCGTTTTTCGACTATTTTGATCAAGTCAAAGTTGACCGAAGGTTGAAATTTTGGCACTTAACGTGATTTATATGAAAATATTTAAAAACTTATAAAAGCTACAATCATGGGTTGTTTTTTGTTGTATTCTACATGAAATTGCACACATTTTCATATATAAAACTTTATGTAACAGCTAATATAAAACGGTGCAAAAATTACGACAAAGTGACGAAAGAATTTCTGAGATGCGTCGCTGATGCTTTGTAGTGCAAGAAGAAAGAAATTCGCGCATGCGCAGCTGGGTAACGCTTGTAAACAAAACAACAGCGTGATCCGTGAACTCCCAGTATCCCTCAAGGCGCGCAATTTAAAATCTTTCGCAAACTAGGCCTATAACTATTTTTCTGCGAATATTTAAAAAAAAAGTTTTGTAGTCGACGTACTATACGTCCACTTGACACCCAACAGACAATTTTAGTCGACGTACAATACATCCAGTCGGTGTTTAAGGGTTAACAAGACAACAACTGTAATGCAACTCTAAATAAACATGCATTAATTATAATAACTAAAATGGGCAAACAGCTGTTTCTTGATTCAGTTGTGCTAGTACTTCTGCTGTCTATACCTGTGTTTTGCTGAGTGGTGGTCATTGATATGGTAAGTGGTTGTTAATTATATGAAGTTGTAATGAATTATTAAAGCCAATAAGTTTTGTAAGCCTGGTTTGTTTAATGATTAACAACTTGTATTTAGTCAGTCAGTGTGTTAAACTACCACTTACTGTGTTTTATCTCTCTCTCTCTCTCTCTCTCTCTCTCTCTCTCTCTCTCTCTCTCTCTCCTGCTGAAAATTTTGAGAGAAAGGCATGAGAGAAATGCACAGTCTCTCTCTCTTTTCTTTTTGAAAATTGCTTACCATGAGAGAAAAGCAAGCGAATGCACAGTAAGTACATAGTTTACCTTATGCCATGCATATAAACACGAACTGAAAAATACATGTCACACTACATTTCTGTACCTTATTAAATGGATGTCAGTAAAAATACTGTACCAGGATAGAGTATGTGCATAGTGTTTGTAACTTATGTTAAAACAAAGATGTTTTTGGTTGACTTATGTATTGTGTAATTTTTGTGTATCTTACAATATCTTGCAAGCATACCCAGTAAGTAGAACCATAGCAGTTAGCTATGTTTTTGTTAGGTTAAAATGTCCAGTACTGTATTGTATGTATATTTTGAAGCTACTCATTTTGCAGGTGTATATCTGAAATTGAATAGGTGAATAAATATTTTGTACTGAATGAAAGTATCAAAATATAAAGTATCGTAATACCAGTTAGGATAGGCTAATAATTATCGCATATGGAATTGCTGTTCATTGGGAGCTAAGCAAGTTACAGTTTTGTGTTGGCTATTAACCAATCTTTGTTACTTGGCAGATTTTGTTACTTACTGGGAGGGGTATGCCAACCCCCCACACACACACACTTAGTCCATTAAGTTAAGGTGTCACTGTATTACCTTTCAAAAACAAAAATTTCTGTCTTTGGTGCTGCCTGGAGATAAGTGGATGTTTTGGGAAGTGATGGCATAGGAATTACGTAAAACAGAATTTCACTGAGGCTCTTTTGAGAAAATTGGTCAAGATGGTCTCTCCTTGTGAGGTGAAAAGAAAAGCAGTTAATATTATTAAGAGTGGTGTAGGTGGAAGTGATATGATGCCTACCAGTGGGAAAGACCCAGAAATCCTGGAGAAAGGGTTTAGATGAGAACTTTGACACTACAGAAATTTGAAGGGAATTTACTAGAATAGGAGAACCTGTTAAGTGTCTTAATATGATGATGGTGATGATGGTACTTGCCTGGCAGAGGACTTCACATTCATAAATACAGTTTGTGTCTAGTCAGTTGTCACCTGTGTGCTTAATGATTTTACAAAAATTTGCTAGTACTGTATTGTGAAAAATATGAACAGGTTTGTATCTTACATTCTCATTGAAACAGACCATGTGTAAAATGTTGTTAGGTTTAGAAATTAACAAAGTTGTAGAGCAGTATGACGAATTTGTTTTTGATATTTTCAGAGTCAGCAAAGATGGCACCCACTATACTGGAGCATTGATTGGAGTTGGTGCTGATTCTCAAACCAGAGGTTCTTTGTATCCTGAAGAAGATATTGAGATTGCCTTTGATGTTGATTTTACTGAAGATGATCTATTGATGGTTTGTACCGTTCTTGTTTTGAAGTTATAACTGACGAATGGTGTACAAATTAACTAGGAGTCTCGCAGCTACGATTTGATATGTAAATACAACACTAACAGTCAACATTCCAGTATTTTTACTTCTTACTGAACACCATATTCTTTGGAAGCTTGAATTTTAAGTCAGTGGCATCTTTTGACTTATTCCAGGGTTCATCTTCTGAATAATATATATAATAATAATAATACTGTAGTAACTTGAGCATTGGGTTTCCCCTCCACACAGTAAAAAGTGATCTGTTGGTGTCCTCAAGGTCTCCAAGAGTTTTTATATAATATACAGCAAATAGCATCAGTTGATGTTATGACTAATTAATGAAAGTTTTTGGACAAGTTCTGTTTGAAACAAGTAGTTTCTCAATTACAGTGTTTGGTTGATTGAAGACTAATATTCGTGTAAGTAACTTACCAAGTAATTACATTGCTATACAGTAGTACCCCGAACTTGCGCGATTTGAGTTGCGGAATTCACAGACAGGTAAACGTTTCATTGGAACCTCCACAAACACGTGAACGTTTGCGAATACTGTATGTTTAATTTTTTATGCAATTTATAAGTTTTCAAGCTTTTATGTGTAAATTAAATAACATTAAATAATAAAAATAATAATTCTCTCTCTCTCTCTCTCTCTCTCTCTCTCTCTCTCTCTCTCTTTTCATAAATAATTTAACTTTCTTTACATAAATAAGGACAAGGACTCTCTCTCTCTCTCTCTCTCTCTCTCTCTCTCTCTCTCTCTCTCTCTCTCTCTCTCTCTCTGTGCCTTGTTACATGTACAATAGAAAATTTTAAATTGATCTAATTTTATCTGTACCATCTACGAACTGTAAATGTGCTAGTGTGGCAAATATTACATTCTAAACCATAGAGACAACTAAGAGTTGTATTAGCCCAAATAAAAAAAAACCCTTTTTGCTCATGAAAAATCATTTCAGAGCAAAGAGAAAGAGATGTACTAGAGTAAAGTAGTTCCTAAAAATGAGGTTGAGAAGACTTCTAAAAATAGCTCGGTCAGAATAGGGGAGAAAGAGAAATAGTATAGTAATCTTCACACCTATATTTTTACGTCAACCATTTATTTCCTTTTTTAAAGGTAATGCATTAAGCTAACTTTTATATTAAATTACAATAACATCAGTTTCATTTAAAAGTTATCTTAATACTTTGGGAGAATGGTTAGGGTCATATTTAGTGTTTAAACTTTAGAAATAAGCATTTATTAGCATTTTTAGAGACCGTGCCAAACTTACTCAAAAATTTGTTTTGCGCGAGGAGTTCTGGAACCTAACCTCGCTTAAGTTCGGGGTATGACTGTACATTCCACTTGTGCAGCAGCTTAAATTTTAGAGTCCATGGTAGTACTCCAGTTGTTTAGTGTAGGTGACCAGTCCCACCCACTAATGGGAATACAGTACTAGGAATGACTTAGCAGGCAACCTCATTCTCTTTCTGCTGCACTCTATGTAAACATGGGGTGTCTGTAGCAGCTTTGTTTATTATTCGCCAGTTGGATAACCGGATTTCGGTGAAATATCGCTGATTTTGAGTAGTCCTCAAACCTACAGCTTTCAGGATCAGTATTTTATTGTTTTGCTATTAAGATCTGATTTTGCAATCAGTTGATTAACTCTCCTTTACCGAGTAGCGTATTATAACGAAAATATTGTGTTCACTACCAAACTGATGTTTTCGGTGGTGAATACATTTCAGCAAGTCTGAAAAAAATAAATGTTTGATAAGGAATTGAGATATTTTTTGTGTTATGGTACTTTGTGTACTTCAAAACAATTGTTGGTAAAGAATTGATTTAGAACATTTTCTTATTATATTTTCCTTTGTAGAGAACTGAAAAAGTGTAAGGACAGAACATAGTAAGGAGAGAAATTACTTACTTTGGTGGCGATGGGCTTTTGGATAAATAGGCTTTCTTGACAGCCAAGAATCGTCGCAGAGCACCCAGGAGCACCCACTAGCTTCGATGCTGAACGCTCAGGAGCCCCCACTAGCTTCCTGAGCTGTTAGCTCGCCTGCTGTCCAGCAACGCTTGGCGCCATCTACAACCTGGGAGCACCCAGTGCCTGGCACCAGCTCCCAATCTTCTGGCGCCAACTCTTACATTAATTTTTTCTCTCCTGCTACTAGCTCTCATATCTTCTCCCATGCCTGGTTCCCTCACTTCCTTCCCGTGCCTTTGCCATTCTTGTGTATGGGTTAACAGAAGTTAACCTTGTGATAGTTTAGTGTTGTCCAGTGGAGGAGGTGATTATCTGGCCTGTCAGTTCTCCTAGACCTAAGTCACCGTTATACTCCCCTGAACCTGGGAAAAGTCATACTGCAAGTCCAGTGGAGGCTGATGGGAAGTCTCCTGGGTACTTGCCCCCTCAATTGAACCTGTTGTCCCAGGTTGCGACAGACAGTCACTGAAAAGGTGTCCTGCCAGAAGTGTAGGGGACAAGGTGACTATCCAGCCCATTGGATCTCCTAGACCAAAGGTCACTGTCCTGCTCCCTAAACTAGGGAGAAAGCATACTTACGGTCCAAGGGGGTCTGAGGGGTTTGCCCCTGGGTAGTTGCCCCCCCTCCCCCCTCAGTCGAGCCTGTTGTCTGATCCCAGTCCTTGGTGGACAACCATTGAAAAGGCATCCAAAAGGATGTGCTTTAGTGATATAGATTCCGGTTTGGAAGTCCACGGCGCTTGTCTCCTCAACTTCCAGTTGTGGAGCGCCAGTATTTGGTGCCAAAACACTCTTCCAGCACCTGAGTACCCAGCAACTTCCAAGCATCCAGTGGCTCCAGAGTGTGCGAGCAGCCAGGGGGGAAGGGGGCGGACACTCCTAGATGGAAGGAAGAAGATATACCAAAGGTCCAAAGGAGGTTGGTTGGGTTTGCCCAGAGGAAGTCACCTCCTTGGTAGAACTTGGTAGAACCTGTCACTCACAGTTCGCATAGTGGAAGACAATCAGACTACCATTGGAAGGGTGTCCCTTTTAGTATCCACCAGTTGTTGTTGGACAAAAAATTAGCCCTAACAAGAGGGGTTGTCAGGTGTTTTTCACGGTGTGTCCCGACTCTTGAAGAGGTGTAGTGACAAGGAGACATCCCCTATTACTTTTCAATGGAACTAGAGATTCTTCTTTCAGCAACATGACAGTCACAGTCTCCGAGCGCCCACTGTTTACTTCTGCACTCTCAGCACTGGTTGCCAGAAGTTCAGCACCAACTCCCAAGTGCCCGACGCCAATTCCCAAACGCTCATTGCTGATCGCAGAATGCTTGGTGCTTACTCAAGAGCATCAATATCTATCCAGTACTTGACTCCTGCCTGTGAACATTTATCACCTGCTCACGGACAGTTTTTTTTTAGAACACACTGTTGTTCTTTCTTGGGCGCCAGTTCCCGATTGAACGCCTGGGTATGGGTTTTTTCAAGTGACTGGTGCCAGTTCCCAATAACCTGGTACCAATTCTTCAGTCTAAGTCTCCGCATCTGAACACCATGTGGAGAACATTAGTCTTCATGTAGAGAGGCCCCTTTTCAGTACCGGGCACCCCCTCCTTGACAGTTAGTGTCTTAAGAGTCATGTCCTTTGCAGATGACATTTATGTCCAGTATTTTTGAGCTTTGTGAAGAAAGTTCTCTTCTTTTAGACAGCAGAAGCACTGGTTAAAAAGATAGAAGACTTCCAGTTTTTAGTTTTTTAGTTGAGAGACATTGCCTCGTTTTGTCTCTGAGTTGTGTCCTGTGTTGGTAAGGACAATTGAGATGTCTTATAGGGATCTCTGCTCTTTACTTTGAAACCTCAAGAAGAGAAAACTCTGGTGCTCTTTTACTGCTGAGGGAGTCACACAATGGCATTCAGCCTTGTTATTTTCGCCTCCAGGCCTACATATCCTCTTCCCTCAGGACACAGTTGAGAGAACTGTCCTGCAGAACGGTTTGACTCAGTCTGTCAAACCCACAGTTATGCCTGTGCTACGCTTCCGTGTTTCCACATGTCTTTGTCCTGTACGTAGTGTTATTGAGTCCGTTATAATCGAGTCTGCTCAAATGTCCAAGTGTCTACAGACTGTCAAAGAGTCCACAGGGTCGACAGCTAGTCTGCATGGTGGTCTGCGAGTCGGGACGAGGATCTGCAAGTTCCCTCGGTTGTCTGTGAGACCACATAGTAGTTGGCGAATCTGCACGGCCCGCAATGCCCCTTTTTTCCTCTTAGAATAGAAGACAAAATTCAGGATAGAGATGAACAAAACAATCCTGTCATTCACTCTCCAAGGGCATTTGGATGAAGACCTGAGTTATGTAGGAAGTATACTTCCATGTCCTTGCCGGACTCTTGGAGCATCTCAAGTCCGTCTGGCAGGACAGAGTCTTCTGGTGCAAGGATCTGTGTGTTGGCCTCTCTACGGCAACCTACTCTCAAGTTGTCACTCCTCTAGCATTTGACTTCATGTTCTGGAATGTTATTTTTTACCTGGACAACTGACTTCTTCGATTACCTTTGAAGGAAAATGCTAGGAGTATTTCTAACATTTGGGACAGGGAAATGCAGCTGGACACTTTGTTTATCCCCTTAGCCCTGAATTAGGCTGGATATACAGTAATGGCTGTCTGAATGTAAACCACTGGAAGGGAAGTGCCTTCATACTACAAACCCAGACTTAGTTTTCCATTCAAATGTCCAGGATCTGGATTGGGGAACCAGGTAGTTTCCGGGGCACAGCCCTGGCAAGAACAAAATCTCATCTCTTACGATTTCAATGCTTATCGACCTTGTTGCACTCCTAGACTGTGGTAATCCTGTCACAAGACCACAGTCCTAAGTACTGTATGTTCTCATCTCTGCCAGATAGCCAAAAGCTTTGCACTCACGGCTTCAATGCTTCTCGACCCTTTTTCACACCTAGACTGTGGTTATCTTGGTTCAAGACCACAGTCCTGAAGCATATGGAGAAGAAGGAAGCAAGGAGACTCACTCTCTCTCTCCAGTCAGCAGAGAACTCCTACGAAGGGCATATCAAATCAAGTTCTCCAGTCACTCGGCTTTCAGGGCACACTAATTATGGTGGAAACACTGAAGAGGCATGTCCTTCCAGCCAAGTGGACCTTGGATTCCCTGGTCTGGCAGAATCTGTGGAATCTATGGGACAGGCTGATTATGGCTGGTTTGCTGCCTCAAGGAACCGTTGCCTTCCTCATTTCGTTCTCCAATCCTAGACCCTCTTGCTCAGGCAACTGACGCCATGCTGCAAGTTGAGTCCAACCTGGACCTTTAACACTCTTCCGCACTCTAATTTCATCAAGGAAGGGCTGAACAAGTTTTCAGGTTCATCACAACATAACGATGACACTCTTAACTCTGTTCTGGACCATGAATATTGGTTCCTGAACCAGATGTGGTTGTTGATGGACTCTACAACTCCTTCCACAATCCATATCAACTGACAACCTCACTTCAGAAGATAGCACTAAAGGGTGGACTACTCTTTTCTCAGACAGATTTACAGACTGTCCAGGAGCTTGCCTGGAAGAATTGAACTTTTCAAAACCGACTGTAGAGACTGTTGCAAGATGCAGACAGCAGTCTTCTTGCCAAGTACTCCAATCTAAGAAGGCAGTCTTGTGTCAATGGTGTAACGGGTATAACATCTCGCCTGCAAATTCCTCTGTAGCTCAGATAATGGAACTCCTCCTATACCTGAGGACCACCAAGGGGACACACTTCATCCACCTTCAAGGGGCCATAGAGCAGTGCTAGACTTAATATGTAAACACAAAGGTCTAGTTTTATCAGTATGTAAACACAAATGTCTTGTTTTATCTTCTAACCAAGATCTTAGTGACCTATGAAGTCTGTTGAGACTTCCAAGGCAGGGAGGAGCCTACTCCCTATGTTATTCCCACCTTGAAATGGCTAGTGATAAAAAGGCAGTACAGTATAGTGATAGCATTTTTTTGATGAGTTTGGAAGACTACAGTAGTCATCCTATGAGAGATTTATTTATGTAGGTTGGAATGAAATTGTTTGAACTAATGCTTTGCTGGAAAAGGATAGTTGCTGGAAGTAAGGGATGCTACCCGAAATACTGCCTTTTGGTAATTATATGACAACCTAGAATAGAATGTACCCAGCATAACAAACATTCATATCCAAACCCAATTAACCCTTAACCCTTAAACGCCGACCCTCTATTTACAAAAGCGTCTGCCGTATGCCGGCGTCGTTTGAGAGTTAGCGCCGAAGAGGAAAGAAAGTTTTTTCAAAAAATCACAGCACGCTTAGTTTTTAAGATTAAGAGTTTGTTTTGGGCTCCTTTTTTTTTCATTGTCTGAAGTTCAGTATGCAACCATCAAAAATGAAAAAATATTATCATATATAAATATTGGAATATATGACAGCGCAAAAAAAAAAATTTTTCATATATAATTGTGTACAAATCGTGCTGTGAACAAAACGGTTAAATCTAATGAGGTTTTTTTTCGTCGTATTGTACACTAAATTGCGATGATTTTGGTATATAACAAATTGTAAAACAATCAAAGCAAGACAGAGAAAATATTATCACAAAATGATGCATGAATTCGTAACACGGACGTAAAAAAATAGTTTTTTCAAAAATTCACCATAAATCAAAATATTGTGCTAGAGACTTCTCGTTTGTTGCAAAATGAAGGTAAATGATTGAATGTTATTGGAATGTAAGAGTTTTAGCTTAAAATTGCATTTTTCGACCATTTCCTTCGAGTCAAAGTCAACCAAAGGTTGAAATTTTGGCACTTATCGTTATTTATATGAAAATATTGCAAAACTCATAAAAGCTACAACCATGAGTTATTTTTTGTTGTATTGTACATAAAGTTGCGCACATTTTCATGTATAACACTTTATGTAACGCCTAATAGAAAATGGTGCAAAAATTACGACAAGGTGACTAAAGAAATTCTGAGATTTTCAGCTGAGTTAGCACGTGCTAAGGTAAGAAGAAAGGTTTTTCAAAAATTCACCATAAATCGAAATATTGTGCTAGAGACTTCTCGTTTGTTGAAAAATGAAGGCAGATGATTGAATATTACTAGAATGTTAAAAGAGTTTTAGCTTACAATTGCATTTTTCAACCATTTCGGTCGAGTCAAAGTTGACTGAATTTTGAAATTCTGGCACTTACCATGATTTATATGAAAATATTTCAAAACTGATAAAAGCAAGAACCATGAGTTATTTTTTGTTGTATTGTACACTCGGCAAGAAAAGTGAGGATACAATTTTCATTCGATTTCGTTCATCGAATTTTAATTTTTTTCTTACAGAAAACACATAATCTCGGTAAACTTACTCTAGAATATGAAAATACAATGCAAATTATATCATATATGTTAAATCTGCAAAACAAAAACGTTCAGATACTTAAAAACACCATGCATGTCCGAAGTAATCAGAATTTCTCAGATGACTTCGTTCATAGAGATCTAAAAGATAGTATATGGATATCTCGGTGTAGTACTGTTTATCAGAACGGCAATATTTACTCGTTTTCCGTTATGAACAGGCTTATTATTGCATCATCATACGAGGTAATGATAATTTCTTTAATTTTTACACATTCATATTTGTATATCACAGTGTTAAATGTCAGCTGGAATTGATGGCAGTAAATGTTGTGACAGGTAGGGCAGGTTGACACAATCTATTTAAATCTGCAAGAGGGTTCTCTATGATGTGCGGAGTACCGGGATAACTTCGGCGGGAAAACACAAGTAACTGGATGTTTCTTAACGTTGCCATAGTCTCTCTCTCTCTCTCTCTCTCTCTCTCTCTCTCTCTCTCTCTCTCTCTCTCTCTCTCTCTCTCTCTCTCCATTGCTAAAACATACTGTACAAATATAGTATCGCTCAATCTCTAAAATAAAAAAAAAAAAAATGAAATGAGTAGCTCTACATGTAGGCCTAGGCTTCTCTCTCTCTCTCTCTCTCTCTCTCTCTCTCTCTCTCTCTCTCTCTCTCTCTCTCTCTCTCTCTCTCTCTCTGGTGCGGATTTACATTGAGGCTAATGAGGCTGCAGCCTCAGGCAAATGGGTACTGAGGGGGCCCCGATGAGGCGATGATTAGAAAATAAATCAATAAAATAAATGGTAATAGTACATTCACGAGACTTGTTTTTCTGTTGCTCAACTTTGTAATGGAATTACCTCTTTTTTAATACAGTATGGTACAGCATAATAGATCAATGGCTTCAATGTAAATTAAACGCAGAACCTGCCGAAACATGACACTAACTACTACTGTTCATATCGAAACATGTACTAAAACAAAATATGATAAATGTGTACGTGTCTGTTAAAAAGGCCCTGACCTGAAGTAGCCTCAGGCCCCAAGTACTGCTCTACTCTCTAGTCTCTCTCTCTCTCTCTCTCTCTCTCTCTCTCTCTCTCATTGCTAAAACATACTGTACAAATATAGTATCACTCAATCTCTAAAAGAAAAATAAATAATGAAATAAGTAGCTCTACATATAGGCCTAGGCTTACACAACAGCAACTCTCTCTCTCTCTCTCTCTCTCTCTCTCTCTCTCTCTCTCTCTCTCTCTCTCTCTCTCTCTCTCTCTCTCTCTCTCTCTCTCTCTCTCTCTCTCTCTCTCTCTCTCTCTCTCCATAACATTGCATTCGTTCCTTTATTGTTCCCCAAGTTTTTCGTTGGACATTGCTCAAATTTAACTCTTGATTTCATTATGGAAGATCGTGTTTCCGATTATGCAAGCATTCTGTTCATTGTGGTGTCATAAATTCATATGTGCAAGGTTACTTCGTAGGTTTTGTGGAGAAATGTTTATTTGGCTCAGAACTGTCGCTGCAAATTGCAACTTGAACGAATACTGTAAAGCTTACTACTGCATTTAAGTATCAATGATTTCAGAACCGTAGAATATGATTGAAAGTTGTGGGAGGTCAAGCAAAAAACAAGCACAATGAGACTGAAGCTCCTCCCCTTTCTAAAGTTGCCAGATGTCTCATTATTTAGCACTTTATGTCCGAAGATTAAAAAAACTGTATCCTCACTTTTCTTGCCGAGTGTACATGAAATTGCGCACATTTTCATGTATAACACTGTATGTAACGCCTAATGGAAAACGGTGCAAAATTTACGACAAGGTGACTAAAGAAATTCTGAGATTTTCAGCCGAGTTAGCGCGTGCTGAGGTAAGGAAAAACTTTTTTGAAAAATCCACCATAAATCGAAATATTGTGCTAGAGACTTCTTGTTTGTTGCAAAATGAAGGTAAATGATTGAATATTACTAGAATGTTAAGAGTTTTAGCTTACAATTGCATTTTTTTACCATTTCGGTCGAGTCAGAGTTGACCGAAGGTTGAAATTTGGCACTTATTGTGATTATATGAAAATATGTCAAAATTGATAAAAGCTACAACCACGAGTTATTTTTTGTTGTATTCTACATGAAATTGCGCACATTTTCATATATAAAAATTTATGTAGTGGCTAATAGAAAACGATGCAAAATTTACGACAATGACTATAGAATTTCTGAGATTTTCAGCAGAGTTAGCTGATGCTTTCTTTTGGGAGAAGAAAGAAATTCGCGCATGCGCAGCTGGGTCACGCTTGTAAACAAAACAACAGCATGATCCGTGAACTCCCAGCATCCCTCAAGGCGTGTGATTTAAAATTTTTTGCAAACTAGGCCTATAAATATTTTTCCGCGAATATTTCAAAAAACTTTTTGTAGTCAACGTATTTTACGCCCACTTGGCACCCGACAGACAATTTTTGTCGACGTAAAATACATCCAGTTGGCATTAAAGGGTTAATAAACTACTAGCATTAAATGTGGTTGAACCCTTTTATTCTGATGTCTTTATAAGTGCAAATAAGGTATTGTATATTTTGACTGAGTAGGATAAATCTTCTATGAATACTCCGTTGCCACTATAAAAACTTAATAACCAGCTTAACTCTGATGCATGTTGGGAAGATTTATAAAATATAATCTGTCACACTCTAAAATATAGTCTGTCACATAAGGTTAAAGATTATTTAATAGAAAAATGATTTGATATCCATAATGACCATTATTTCCCAACAGATAAATCAAGTTCGCTTCCTAATGAACATAATGATTGATGAAGGGGAGGAAATGCCAGCTGACAAGCAATTAAGACTTCAGAAGCAGCTAAGGCTCCTTGTATTTCGGTAAGGACTTTGAAGTAGCATAAAATTTAGAGGTCTTTTCACTGACTATTGTTACTCTAAAGTTGTGCATGCAACTGAACAGCAATTTTGTAACTGAATTTTTTGGTATCATTGTTCATTAGTAGGAATATAACATAGTTACACAGTACTTAGTTTCATTATTTTCTCTTTTATTTATTTTTTTTACATGGCTTGGATCATAGATCTTGCATGAGAAGCCAGGGACAGCTTGTCAAATATTTCCCTAAAGTGTACAAATCAATGCCTGGTTTTGTTTCTTTTTACTTTAAGAGGACACCTAAACAAGAGTATTTGCTCCATTTAGCTATTTGATCTTATTAAAGTTGCTTGGTTTCAGTTCTCCATCACCTTTAGGTGTTCAGGCAAACATCAGTCAGGTTTCTGCAGCCCCCCACCACAGCCCCCACACTGCAGCAGTAACTGACTGTGATACAGAGCCAATGATTTTTCATTCCTTGTGGAGGAGTGAACTCTTGACATCTGCGTAGAAAGCAAAGACACTAACCAGTATACCAGTGACCTGATCATATTCCTCATCCACCTTGTAACCCATGGTTGCACTTACTGTCTCATAGCCACCTGCCATTTTCATCTTTGGCTTAGACAGCTAAGTCACTTAAGCACATTCCTATTTCAACTCTCTCTACCACCCCACACCTGACACCAGAATTTAACTCAATCCCAGTGTCCCAATGAGAGTCAAAAGTGACATTTTTACATTTATTAGCAAGCATTTTACAATATTTACAAGAGGAGTGGGGGTACCAATGCGCAATTGTCTCAAACCAGCATAATTAAAATGCACAGACACAAATAATATTTTATATATATATATATATATATATATATATATATATATATATATATATATATATATATATATATATATATACAGTATATACATGTATATATATGTATATATATATATATATATATATATATATATATATATATATATATATATATAATATATATATATATTTTTTTTTATATGTTTCCTGGTGCAGGTAGATTTTAAATCTCGAAATTCATTACTTTACTCTACAATGACCTTGTAAGATAACCAGTAGCATATAAAACAGAAAACAAAAGGGGGTTATACAGGAGCTTAGGGCTCTTTCTCAAAGGGAAGATGTGAAACACATGGGTACAAAAATATATATATTTACATAACAGACAAGATCAAAGGGAAATGAGTTAAATAAAAGTTAAATTGCTGCTGCAGTTGAAAGTCCTCCCAAAGGTGGGGAGAAAAGCTTGTGAATGCCAGGAACGCGGACCAAGGAGAATTCTGCTACGATTGTCCTTCTGAAATGATATGGGACACAAGTTACAATCTAAGGCTGGAATTGGGGAATGCTTTCTACTCGAGGGTGCGCTGAGGGCGCCAAGGACAACCTTGAGGCTTGACTAGTGACTTGATTAAGGGGGGCAGTGAACAAGTGGGCCAGGATTGAACCAAGAAATTCAGGGGACAGCCAAGATACGGGCCCAGAAGTCTAATGAATGCACAAGGGCAAAAGTAACGTGACTAAGCAACTCTTTCAGGGTACTTTACCGTCCCACAGGAGTGTCTAGCGTTGGTGTTGACACCGGGGCTTCGTTCCAGTCCTTCCCAAAGGCGTCAGTAAGGGGTCCACAAGTGTGTGTAGACAAAGGCCTCCCCACCAAAGATGTACACGTGGCTCATAGATCGGTGGAGTGATGGAGGGGCGCCCTTGTGATGATAAGGGCCGCAGTTGAAGTTCGGCTCACTCTGGGATTGCACTTCACCGCTTGCAAAAGATACTGGCCACGTGGTTGGGTTACAAAGCAAGGGGCAGCAGTCCACGTGGCGGCGAAGAGAGGCGGGGCGGGGAGACATCTGAACTTGTAAATGGAATTTTAGAAAAAATGTAAATTGATGATCCACAAAAGAAAATAACACTTGAACACGCTAATGTAATACTTTCAGTAATCATATTATACAATGGAATGTAAATGGTCTACAGACCAGATTACATTTGGGAGAAATACAACAATCACTAAAGGAGTATGAACCAATGATACTATGTTTACAGCATGTCAACAAAACAATATCAACAATATGTAAATACACCTTAGTATCTACACCTAGAGAAGAAGGAAATTTAGGTACTGCTATATATGTACATAACAAAGTATGTTATGATAGAGTACTTGTAAACTTTACTGACTTGCAAATATCAAGTGTTAAAATACAAATAAATGATAATTAAATAATTTATATAACCAACCTAATAAAAATTACGACATTGATAAACTTAAAAAAGATTTACTAAACAATACCAAGGATCCTACATTAATAGTAGGTGATTTTAGTGCTCACAACCCAATATGGGACTGTAATTGTACAGACGCAAATAGAACAGGTAGTAAAATACAAGAGTTATACAAGCTGTATAAATGACGAAATTAGCACATATTTTTCAAAAGTACATGGAACATTTTTCTCAGTAGACTTAACTCTATGTACAAGTATAGTTGACAGATGAGACTGGAATACAGTTGATGATGACTTGCACACCAGTGATTATTTCCCAATATTAATTTCCTTATTACAAAATAATCTTGCAAAACATGTCCCTCAATATAACATTTATAAAGCAGATTGGGAGTGATATGAAATGCACACTAGAAATATCCCACCATTTGAATATTTAAAAGACCATAATGAAACTAATAAATTTCTTGTTGATTTCATTAAAAATGCTGCTGATAAAGCAATGCCAAAATCAAAACCCCACCCAACAAAACATAAAGTTCTATGGTGGTCCGATAAGTTAACGGGATTAATAAATATAAAACACTCAGTAGGGAGACAATTAGATAATTTGAATAGGAAGTTCAGTAAAATAGATAAAGCATTACCGATATTAGAAGGAACTTTACAAAAAGTGACTATATTATTACTAGAAATTGGTACATTAAAACCTGTATACAACAAAATATCTGCAAAATTTAAAAAAGAAGTAATTCAAGGAAGACTCATTCCATGGAGGAAATACATATCAGATCTCTCTAATAATACTCCCATACAAAAAATATGGGAAAAATTCAGGAAAATAAATGGTACCCATGTTAAACCACCTAGACATGCCATACTAAAAGATGGGAAAAGAACACTTGATCCAAAAGAAATATATAAGTAATATAATAGGAGAAAATTTAGCAAGTGTAAGTAGTGATAAAAATTTAGATGAACACTTCCACACAAAGAAAAATAAAATAGAATTAGTAACAGTAAATTTTGAAACAATAGAAGATATATATTATAATAGAAAATTTAATATGGACGAGTTGGGATTATGCTCTGTTCAACAGCAATAAATCTGCTCGTGGAGGTGACAATATTTGTTTTGAGATGATCTGCCACTTAGCACCTTTGGCAAAGTTACTTACTAGAGTTTTATAATCATTTATGGCTTCGAAATTTATTTCCTAATGAATGGCATAAAGCTATAATAATTCCTATCCCCAAACCTGGAAAGGATCCCAGTAATGTAAATAATTACAGACAATTTTCTTTAACAAGCTGCTTATGCAGATTGTTAGAGAAAATGTTTAATGGTTGACTAACATGGCACATTCAAGAAAATAAAATTTTGACTCACACTCAGTTTGCATCACAGTGTAACAGATCTACATTAGATTCTCGCTAAAAGGATTGTGACAAAGGAAAAATCTATTTCTGGGGAGAGACCTGTGTCACCCGGTGAAATAACCTTTCAGCACTTATTTCTAGGTAAAGCTATTGCTAAATATACCAGAGAAAAGCTAAAAAGCTAAGCCGGAGTTACTACCCCCGGTGCGAGCTCCATGAAATGGAGTCGTGTATGAGAAAGGGTGAGATTGTCACAATCACAGGCCTCCGCCCTGTAAACATTCCCAATGTCAAAAGTCCCACCGAGTGAGGTGCCGTTACAAACCCCCGCACCACTCGCGGACTGTAAACAAACCAGCATCACCCACATTCCACATTAGCACCCCATCCTGGAATGGTATTTTACCAGGGGGGGAAAGAAGGAATCATGGGAGGGTCACCGGGTGACACAGGTCTCTCCCCAGAAATAGATTTTTCCTTTGTCAAAATCCTTTTTCTGGGTTTTCCGACCTGTGTCACCCGGTGAAATAATAACAGAGAAATCAAAATACCATCCTGAAACAAAAGGGAGACTTGTAGAGGAAAGTAATAAAACTAAATTTCCACAAGAGTTTTAATTATCCCAGTAGCAAGATGTGGTATTAAGATATAATAATGATATAATAAATATACTTAATTTTAATACAATATTAAAAGGTACATGAATACAAAATCATCCTTAGGTTAATGAGTACATAAAAGTGAAAATTTAGGTACTAATCATATACTTAAAACTAAGGTGGGGAAACTATGTCCCACAAGATAATACATGTAACATTTAAATTAAACAAATAGACAGGACAAAACTATGACATGGTCAGGAGAAAGGCTGTGAAGCATGCCTGACCTGGAGATGACCGAAGGGGAATAAATGAGGCAGGTAGGAGGGAGGAGAGTGACTGAGTACTAAGAAGAATTAAACTGGGGGGAACGATGTTCCCTGCCGCCACTGTAGTGAATTTCAGAGCTTCTAGTGATTTCAGGTAGTGGCGTTTAAAAACTACGGAGACTTCCACCCGTGTATTTTGAAAGATCCTCGAAATTCATATAATGAAAATAGTTAGTGGAGGTGGCCACTGCTCTAATGTCATGTACTTTTGGGACTGAATCTGGGTTTGCATGTTTAATGAAATACAGGATCTGTTGCCTAATGGCTTTCAAAGAGATGGTTCCTCCCCCTTCCCTTACAAACAGAGGCCCGGAAGTTATGTGTGAGGTCCTGTCTAAATAGGCTTTCAGGGTAAAGACTGGGCATAAAGACAGGTCCTGTGGGAGGGGGATGACCTTCCAGGGAGACCACCTATCTCGAGGATCTTCATTTTTAACTAGGAACTTAGGGTGAGGAGCTAGCAACACTTCTCCTGATGGAAGGAAATCAACATGATTGGGTTCTCTAGACAGGGCAGACAGTTCAGAAATTCTAGCACCTGAAGCTAAACTAATCAAAAATAAGGTCTTCCTCAATAAGTTAGTGAAAGAGCAATTATGATTATCTATTTCTGAGGCTAACTGAACCAGGAAACTGAATGTGGGCGGGTTACTGGTCTTAAACGAGCACAGGCTTTAGGGATAGACGAAAAATAAGAGTCTGTTAAGATAATCTTAAACCCGTGTAAAAATATCTTTTTCAAAGCTGATTTTGCTGTAGTAATGGTACTTGAGGCCAGACCTTTCTCAAATAATGACCTAAAAATGAAATAGCTAAATTAGTGGTCATTACAGTAGCTTCAGATTCTTTTAAGAAGAGTGCTAATTTCTTAACTGCTGAGTCATATTGTCTAAGAGTGGATTCCCTTTATCTGATTCTAGGAACAAAGTGTTAATAGGATCAATATTAGCATCCTTCTGAGCTGCAAACTTCATGAAATCCACAAAGCCAGGGCATTCTGAATTCTTGAGGAAGCTGACACAGTCTGAGTTTGTACTATTTGCGTCAGTTTTGGGTTGGGAATTTGCAAACACCGAAGCTTCAGCTCTAGAAGAAGTGGAAACCAGTTGCTCTTCGGCCAGTTGGGAGCTACTAGGGCTATCTGACCCTTGAATGTCCTGAGCTTGTGAAGGACTTTCAGTAACAGGTTTACTGGAGGAAAGAGGTAGATCCTTTTCCACTTGTTCCAATCTATGGACATTGCATCTGTGGAGTGAGCTAGAGGGTCCAGGTTGGGAGCAACATAACAAGGTAGTTTGTGGTTGCATTCTGTTGCAAAAGAGATCTACTTTGAGACCCGGAACTTGATTGCAAATCCATTTGAATGAAGTTTTGTCCAGGGACCATTCCGACTCCAGCGGAGTTGTCCTGGATAGGAGTCTGCAATGACATTCTGGACCCCTGCAAGGTGGGTAGCAGACAGATGCCACGGTGTTTGTTTGCTAGAGAGAATATTGCTATCATAACCTGGTTGATCCGACTCGACTTGGAACCTCCCCTGTTTAAACAGTGTACTACTACTGCGCTGTCCAGGACCAATCTTATATGAATCAGATTGTTCGGACGCAGTTTCTTCAGGGTTAGAAAGACTGCCATAGCTTCCAGAACATTGATATGAAACTGATGGAACATGGTAGACCAAGTCCCCTGTACCTTCTTGTGTTGGGAGTATCCTCCCCACCCGCTTAGGGAACCGTCTGTGTGAATCACTAGAGATGGCGGAGGAAACTGAAGAGGCACTGACTTCGATAAGCTCTTGACAGTCGTCCAAGGCCGGAGTCTCTTCTTTAAAATCGGCGGAATCAGAGATATTTTGTCTCTGAACCTGACATTGGCTCGACTCCGCCATACCCTGTTTATGTCTTTCAGTTTGGATTTCAAAAGAAGATCCGTCACTGAAGAGAACCTAAGACTCTTTCTTGGGTACGACGGGAAGCTTTCTTGTTCTTGAGGAACTGTCTGGTTGCTTTTGCTATTTCTCTCCGTTTGGCCGTCGGAAGAGATAGTCTGTGTGCACACAGGTCCCATTGGATTCCTAACCATTGAAAGTGACTCTCCGGCACTAGGCGGGATTTCTCCTTGTTTATCTGAAAGCCCAGTGATTCCAGAAAGCTGATTACTATGGCTGTTGCTTTCCGGCATTCGTTGATGCTGGATGCCCAAACAATCCAATCGTCTAGGTATGCGGCTAGCATGATCCCCTGAGACCGGAGTTGCTGAACTACCGTATATGCCAGTTTGGTGAAGATTCTGGGAGCTATATTGAGACCGAATGGCATGACCCTGAATGAGTATGCCTGATTTCCTAGTCTGGACCCCAGATAAGGAGAGAACCTTCTCGCAATCGGGACGTGATAATAGGCGTCTGAAAGATCTATAGAGGTGGTTACGGCTCCATGGGGCAGTAGGGTCCGAACCTGCGAGATTGTAAGCATTGAAACTTGTCGCATTGAATGTAGGAATTTAGACGGGACAAGTCTAGAATTTACTCTTCGCTGACTGGAACCTTTCTTTGGAACACTGAACAGTCTGCCTTGAAATTTCAGATGTCTCGCTTTCTTTATTGCCCTCTTTAATCATAGATCTTTCACAAAGTCCTTCAGAGCCTTGGAGGGTGATTGATGGAACCTGACTGGTGGGGGGAGGACTTCTGTCCCAACTCCAGCCCAGTCCCTTGGAGACTATGCTCTGGGCCCAGGGACTGAAGCTCCACTGGTCCCGAAAATGGTATAACCTCCCGCCTACCTGAGATATCTCACTGTGCGGGAGAGGGTCTGCCTCCTCTGGAGCCTCTGCCTCCCCTTCCTCTGGAGGAGGAGCGGGATGTTCCTCTACCTCTGGAAGTACCCCTAGCTCTCGTTCCTTTGCATTTTGGATAGACTGAAATGCACCCTGGCTTTGTAAGAGAGCGTTGTAAGCTGGGGAGGAGACGTATGAAGGGGCAGCGAGAGGTTGATGGGCTGGTTGGACCAGCACATACTGAGGTTGAGGTTGGGAGGTTGAAGGATGACCAGGGACGGGGACCTGAACAGCCTGCAAGACAGTCTGAGTCGGGAGCCGTTTAAACTTTTTGAACTTTTTCCCTGGCTTGGGATGAGTTCCGGCGGGCTCAGACTGCTTCCTCTTAGAGGATAAACCCCATCGGGAGCGGAGACTCTGGTTGGGCCTAGTTGCCTCGGCTAGGACTGCATCAACCTCTTCCTGGGGGAAGAGGTTAGCTCCCCAGATGGAGCTTTTTATGAGCCTGTTAGGCTCATGACGGATGGAGGCTGCCGAAAAGATGTGTTTCCGGCAGTTCAACCGGGCCTTGACGAAGTCATACAAGTCCTGCTGAAAACTCCCTAAGAGAGATTTCGTCAGTACCTGGAATAGCGCATCTTCGCTATATACTACTGACGTTGCCTCTGCCAAAGTCAGAGAGTTTAAGGACCTACTGAGTCTGTCCTTAGACTCAGCTTCAGCCTTCAGGAGCGACTCCGGGATCATAGGGAGTTGCTCGCTGAAGAGGTTAGAGGCGCAGCAGGGTCCAGCCGGGTAACCGTGAAGGTATCCGGAGCTCCTGCCCAATACTGAGAATCTCCGGGTAAGACGAGAGGTGGGATCTGTCTCCCGGAGATGAGGAACTGGCTTACCCTCTACACAAGCCTGGTTGGTGAGGGAGGCCACTTTAGAGGTGCACGGGGTGGGGAGAACTTCTCCCAGAGAGAACATTGTGAAGGCACCTTTTGCCGGAGTGAGTTTAGTGTTCTCCGCCTGCCACTCCGACAAAGTCCGTAGTAGGGCCGACTGGGCCTGGTCCCTCGGGAAGATGACAGTTTCCTTGGGGACCTTATCGGACCGAACCCATGCCGCCTCAGTAAGCCTGGCATAACCTGCGTAAGGTGATTTCAGGTTAGGAGGGAAGAATTCCAATTCCTCCAGCCTACGAGTGCCAAGGCCCTCGATAGTGAGGGTGCCCTCATGCTGGGGGGGCAAAGAGGGTCAGGCGCCAGGGGTTTCCTTTATCAAAAGGAGGTAGGCTGGAAGTGTCCGGGACGGAGAAGGGTTTGTTGGCCGCTCCGCCACTCATGAACCCGGAGATTAAAGTCCTTTGAGACTTAACCTCCTCTGACAACGAGAGCACGGAAGCATTTGATGAAGACAGCTGACTTGAGAGTTGCGACAGCTTGTCGTCAACCCTTTTGTCAAACTGCTTCATAAGAAGCTCTGCAAATGCTTCAGCATCAAAGGAAGGAGGGGTGGGAGCCTCCTTACTTTGTTTAGCTCGTGCTCCCTTCACAGAAGTAGAGGCCTTGTTGTAGATGGCACGGGGCTAGGGGGCCGTGACGTCTTCGAGGGAACCTCGGAGTGGACTTTCTGGGACTTTAAGGTCTTTTTCTTTACAGTTTTAACCTTAGGGACGGTAGACCTTGCACCGTCCATAAGGCAAGAGGATTTCACAAATCCTCGGAAGGAAGAAGCAGTGGAAGAAGGAGAACTAAAAAGAAGATCACCTGCCTCACTTACCCCCTTACCTGTCTGCAAGTCCAGGTCCACATTCATTGGCTCAAGGTCGAGGTTAAGGGCCGCAACATCCTCGGCGACAACTCCGCATGCAGCGACTTCTTCTTGGGAGGGCTGCGTCATCTCCCGGATCCCAGCGATCAAGGGGGCGGCTACCTTGTCCGCAACCGAAGCTGAGATCCAGGCGCCGGGGAAGAGAACGTTGCAGACGTCCTTAGACAGGATGTAGGGCTTTCCTGCCCCGACGTTCCTCCCAAAGCCGCTGACCCAGGTTTTGAGGGTCGACAACGAAGAGTCCCGAGAGTTGCGGTCAATCTGGAAGGGGGGAGAAAGTCAGGTGACTGAGCCTCCTAAAGGGAGAATATGTTATAATTATCCATAAGAGACAAAACTGAAGGAGAATGTGAATCGGAAGTGGAAAACTAACTTACCGACTCATCCAGAACTTGTTCATAGAGGGCGTAGCACACCTCACAACCATCAGGGTGCCAGACAGTCAGGTCCCCCACGTGGACTGCACAACCGGAGTGGGACCTGCACACTTCATGCCCGCTGGCTTGATGCAGCACAGCGGTGCACCCCTGCTCCTGACAACGCACCATCTGTAAGTTGACTGGTATATGAGTATGCTAATAGGGCTGCCGGAGCAGTGTCTTAGTATAATAGTTATCCAAGTAGGTCCCGCCGGAGCTAACCGGGAGAATAAGGGGCTTACTGGAACATGCAAGATCAACTACCTAGAGGGACCACCGGAGTTAATCCGGAGCGACGGGAAGGTCCCAAAAGGCCAGTTAATCTACAAGGTAATAAATAATATATATAAACAATATCCAGATAGGTCCTGCCGGAGTGAACCGGAAGGTTAAGGGGCCTACTGGAACATGCAAGATAACCCAAAGGGACCGCCGGAGTTAATCCGGAGTGACGGAAAGGTCCCAAAAGGGTGGTATATAAACATAACATAATATATATATACAGGCGGTCCCCGGTTTACGACGGGGGTTCCGTTCTTGCGCCGCGTCGTAACCCGAAAATCGTCGTAAACCGGAAAATCGTCGAAAATCGTCAAAAATCATAAGAAAACCTTACTTTTAATGCTCTGGGTGCATTGAAAACGACGTAAACTGCATTGTTATTGACTTTTACATCAAAAAAACCTTCAAATTATGATTATTCTGCCGTTTTGGGGCCAAATTTCTTCTGTCGGATCGGCGTAACCCCAGAACATGCGTCGTAAGCCGGGAAATAATTTCTGATGAATATATTTGAAAAGCGTCGTAACCTCGGAACGTCGTAAGCCGGAACCGTCGTAAACCGGGGACTGCCTGTATATATAAAATGAATAAACATATATGCATCTAGGGAAAGGTCAACTATAAAAGTGGATATTTCTGCTTGGAGCCGGGGGGAATCCTGTACTCCAATATGGTGATGGCGGAGGAGGTGTAGTGAGCACCGTCCGACCAAACACCATACCCACCGGAGTGGAAGGCGACAAGAACGTCCGACTACCTAGCAGAGAAAACACAAAGATAGCTAGTCGGCGGAGAGTAGATACTGGGAACTATAGGTGTTCTAAGTGAATAGAACGAATATAAATGTCATAGCGTGTGAACAACGGAAGACAGTCAGGTGGGAAACACTAACTGGCAACATGAACACAAATTCTCTCCCCTGAGATATTGTTCTGGGAACGACACTCGGTTGGGAAAAAGCGCGTACTGACACTAGGAGGGGGGGGGGATGGTATAGGCCATGAGCGAGGGATCCAGGTTAGCGACCAGGGGGTGGGTAAGCACTCTCCGGGCGCCATGAGATCCCTCCTTCTCCCTGCGATCGGACAAACATGTACGAACGATACTGAGAGAGAAGAGGACGGGGAACACTCAAGGCCAAA
This sequence comes from Macrobrachium rosenbergii, assembly GCF_040412425.1. Taxonomy (NCBI): domain Eukaryota; kingdom Metazoa; phylum Arthropoda; class Malacostraca; order Decapoda; family Palaemonidae; genus Macrobrachium; species Macrobrachium rosenbergii. Next base: position 58,358,281 of record NC_089788.1, read on the forward strand.
AGCAAAAGAAAGGAATGGGAAACAGGGGTGTGGAGCACCCCGGTCCCTAACTGAGGTCTCGATGGGTGTGACCGGGTAAGGTCGGGACCCGTTAACGAGAGAACAGACCAATCAATGCAGAGGAAGGGGATATAAAGCTATGGCGAAAGGAACAGGATAAACTCTCGGGCCTTGGTAAGTTAACATAATATGAAAGCGAACCAAGGGTGGGAGAGGGAAGGGAGGGGGGAGTAAGGAAAAATGGGGTAGGAGAGGGGTAAACATGAAGATGGAGAATAACCCGAAGATGTGGTTCGGATGAAGGTAGGCTACGCGAGAAACCCTCGCTGTTCCAGCTTAACCTTTTTTAGGACTATAGAGTCTAAACGGAAAGGCCGAAACAGGGAGAGGGAGAAGCGCAAGCCCGACTCTCTAACCAAACGCCACACAAAGGGAAGCTCCAACTATGAACCCTCCTACACACCAAACCTTCTCTCCTAGCAAGGAAGAGATCGCCAAAGCTACAACCTAGGCTAACCTAACACAGCCAGTGGCTGAGGGAGGAAGCCCAGGGGAAAAAGTATCTACTCCACTAGCCTAAAGTTAACCTATCCTAGGCAAAAAATAATGATCTAACTAATCATAAAAACATATGTAGAAGGGAAGACCAAGCCCAACGCGATATGAGCGCGGAGGGAAAATGGCCGACCTTCCAGATATAAAACTAAAGGATATAATCCGCAAATATCAAAGACATCCGTGCGCTAGGCTTAAAATAAGCTAGATAAGCATAACTGTACCATCTCAAATAAAATATCCAAGCACTGGAGGAAGTGAAGGTCCAAATTATAACGCGTATAATAATAGATAAATAGCAGATAGGCCCGAGGGGGAAAAAACTCGTAGCCTAAACAACAAGGACCAAAACTTCTCCAGAGAAGGATAAAAAACAATAATATAAAAAAACCAATTGAATATATAATAAACAAAAGGGCACAACATAAGAAAAAGAAGGGGAATGAAACCCCGACATAAATCCCGCACCGACTGAAGATCACATGGGGTCGGGAGAAGGAGGATGAGACGGGCATATAAATCCCTCTAATTATTAAATTAGAGGGAAATAAGGAGCCTCAACCGCCTAAAATAAAATACAGAGATGGTACTTAACTTAGGTGAAGAATCCAAGGAGGATGCCATAGTAATACGATCAAATGAAGCGCACACACGAACAGTACAACAACAGCGGACGCGTGCTAAAAGTGGAATGTGGGTGACGCTGGTTTGTTTACAGTCCGCGAGTGGTGCGGGGGTTTGTAACGGCACCTCACTCGGTGGGACTTTTGACATTGGGAATGTTTACAGGGCGGAGGCCTGTGATTGTGACAATCTCACCCTTTCTCATACACGACTCCATTTCATGGAGCTCGCACCGGGGGTAGTAACTCCGGCTTAGCTTTTTAGCTTTTCTCTGGTATATTTAGCAATAGCTTTACCTAGAAATAAGTGCTGAAAGGTTATTTCACCGGGTGACACAGGTCGGAAAACCCAGAAAGACCATATATGTAGAGGTTTTGAACAAAAACAAATTACTGTAGCTGTTTTTTCTGACATTGAAAAAGCATATCATACTACATGGAGGTATGTTATATTAAAAACTTTACAAAACAACAACATCTGTGGACATTTACCTAGTTTTATACAAAACTTTTTGACAAATTGAAGTTTTCAGGTGAGACTTTGATGATCTGTCTAGAACATTTCCACTTGAAAATGGTGTTCCACAGGGAAGCATCCTTAGTGGCACATTGTTACTTTAGCAATTAATGATATCAGTAATAATCTACCTATTGGCATTAAAAGTAACCTGTATATGGATGATTTTGCCATATATTATTCAGCATCTCGAATAAAACATGCAGAACAAATCATTAATAAAAGCGTAGTAAAAATAGATAAATGGGTCTCATCTGTAGGCTTTAAATTTTCCATAGATAAAACTTAAGCAATCATGTTTTATAAAAATAAAAAGGGGAAGAAGTAGATTTAAAAATCAGAAATCATATTGGCCAAACAGCAAAATTTTGGGGATTAGTATTCAATACTTGCTTGAACTGGAAAGCCCACATAACATATGTAAATCAAAATGTAAAAGAGCATTAAATCTAATTAAATAACTGTCTAACACCACTTGGGGAGCCGATAGACATGCCCTTACTGTACTGTATCAAGCAACAGTGCTGTATCATTGATTATGGAAGTGAAGTATTTGGCTCAGCATCTGACGCAGCACTGAAAATGTTAGACCCTATTCACTATGAAGGCCTTAGAATATGCTCAGGAGCCTTGAGATCATCACCAAAATCATCTTTACAAGTTGAATGTGGTGAACTACCTCTGTCTCTCCATAGAAAGCTGTAACAATGAAAAGTGCTCTAAGAATTCAGACAGGTGATTCCCCAGCAAAAAAATGATTAGAATTAAGATATGTATTTATAAATAACAATCCTCCACCTTTCCCAGTTTGAGTCGCTGAATATAAATATACAAGTGCCTTTAATAGTAAAATCACCTCCTCCCTGGACAATGAATAAAATGAGAATTTGTACACACCTGAAATATTTATCAAAAAGTTACTCATATACACCAGAATACCATAGACAACATACAATAGAGCATATAAACTGAAAAGGTCCACATTACACAATATATACAGATTGATCTAAATCAGAGCACAGAGTGGGATATGCTGCAGTGTCCCGAGACAAAACTTATCAATTCTCTCTACCTAATAATGCTTCAGTATTCACAGCAGAATTTTGTGCAATTGTTTCAGCTATAAAAATAATTAAAGAAACATCATTCAATAATTTTTGTGATCTTTAGTGACTCGAGAAGTGCTACAGAAGCCATTCAGAGTTACAAATCAAAAAATAATATTGTACAGCAAATTAAATTATTTCTCCACAGCTTATATAATAATGGAAAAAATATAGAAATATATTTGATCCCTGACCATGTAGGGATCAAAGGAAATAAAGAGGCAGACAAAGCAGCCAAAGAAGCAACCCACATGACAAGATCAAATGTGAATGTCCCTGTTACTGATTATGTAACACACACAAAGGTGGGTATCATAAATAAATGGCAATATATATGGAATGAAGAACCTGAAAATAATAAATTAAAACAGATAAAACCTAATGTTGAGAAATGGAGTTCATCATATCAGAGAGAGAGACATGCACAAGTAATTCTAACTTGTTTCAGAATAGGCCATGCTCGTCTGACACATGGACACTTGATGAGCAGCTCACGTGGCCCGGCTCCTGAATGCTCAGAGTGCCAGGTGACAATATTGTGTAAGTGTCCAAAATGTGACCAACAGCGACTGTCAACTTTTGGAAATAAATCAGTGAATGGTACTTTGTCAGAATCGTTTACATTTTCAGTCGTTCCAATTTTGTTGTTCATGAGGAATGGTGGTTTAATAAACCCTTAAACACCGAGCCCCTATTTACAAAAGTGTCTGCCGTATGCCGGCGGGGTTTGGGAGTTAGTGCCGAAGCGGGAAAAAAGTTTTTTTCAAAAAATCACAGCACGATTAGTTTTTAAGATTAAGAGTTCATTTTTTGCTCCTTTTTTTTGAATTGCCTGAAGTTTAGTATGCAACCATCAGAAATGAAAAAAATATAGTTATCATATATAAATATTGGAATATATGACATGGCAAAAAAAAATTTCATATATAATTGTACTGTACAGTATACAAATCGCGCTGTGAGCAAAACGGTTAAAGCTAATAAGTTATATTTTTTCGTTGTATTGTACACTAAATTGCGATGATTTTGGTATATAACAAATTGTAAAACGATCAAAGCAACACAGAGAAAATATTATCACAAAATGATGCATGAATTTGTAATGTGCGGACGTAAAAAAAGTTTTTTTTTTTTTTTTCAAAATTTCACCATAAATCACAATATTGTGCTAGAGACTTCTCGTTTGTTGCAAAATGAAGGTAAATGTTTGAATAATACTAGAATGTAAGAGTTTTAGCTTACAATTGCATTTTTCGACCATTTCGGTAGAGTCAAAGTTGACCGAAGGTTGAAATTTTGGCACTTATCGTTATTTATATGAAAATATTTCAAAACCAGTAAAAGCTACAACCATGAGTTATTTTTTGTTGTACTCTACATGACATTGCGCATATTTTCATGTATAACACTTTATGTAACGCCTAGTAGAAAACAGTGCAAAAATTACGACAAGGTGACTAAAGAAATTCTGAGATTTTCAGCTGAGTTAGCGCGCGCAAAGGTAAGGAAAAAGTTTTTTCAAAAATTGACCATAAATCGAAATGTTGTGCTAGAGACTTCCCGTTTGTTGCAAAATGATTGAATTTTACTAGAATGTAAGAGTTTTAGCTTACAATTGCATTTTTCGACCATTTTGGTCGAGTCAAAGTTCACCGTTAGGTTTAAATTTTGGCACTTATTGTGATTTATATGAAAATATTTCAAAATTGACAAAAGCTACAACCATGAGTTATTTTTTGTTGTATTTTACATGAAATTGCGCACATTTTCATATATAACACTTTATGTAACGCCTAATAGAAAATGGTGGGAAAATTACGACAAGGTGACTAAAGAAATTGAGATTTACAGCAGAGTTAGCGTGCGTGGAGGTGAGGAAGAAGTTTTTTCAAAAATTCACCATAAATCGAAATATTGTGCTAGAGACTTCCCGTATGTTGCAAAATGAAGGTAAATGATTGAATATCAGTAGAATGTTAGATTTTTGCTTAAAAAAAATACCAAATTAATAAATATATATATATATATATATATATATATATATATATATATATATATATATATATATATATATATATATATATATATATATATATATATATATATATATATATATATATATATATATATATATATATATATATATATATATATATATATATATATATATATATATATATATCATACATACACACATGTATATGTATATATATATTTTTTTTTTTAATTGGTATGAATACATAACTAAAAGAAATGCAGGTTAAAACTTTTTTTTTTTGCATAAAACGAAATAATATACATTACACCAATGTATACAGATATATAAAAACTTGTAATAAATATAAAATTAAATATAAAATCAATGCAGAATACTCACTCGTAATCCTGACACTTTGTTCTATTCTTGTTTTCTCCCTCCTCCATTAAAGAGTCTTGCATTTTTTCCTCTCAACAAGACGAGGTACAGGTGGAGGAGGGAGACGCGCGCCCTTACTGCAGATGGGCCGCCCTTCGGCGGTCCGCTGCGCCCTCCAGTGTCCCTCGGGCAGGCGCACTCCAATATATGACCACAGTGTGGTATTTGCGGTCACACTCCCTGATCCTGCAAAGTGCTACCTTGCAGGTGCGGCAGACGAACCGGGTGTCTCTTCTTCTGCCATTCATATGGCACACCCGGCACCGTTTCTGCTTACGCCCTTCCAGGGGCTCCAGTGTGTGATCCCCTGCCTGCAGCCGACACACAGGGTCCACTACCCAACGGGACATTGGAATGTGAGGGAGGGCGGCAGCAGGGACAGGGACAGCAGGGGCGGCATCATCAAGGGCGGCATCAACAGGGGCGACATAATCAAGGGTGGCGTCTACAGGAGCAGGACGACCGAGGTTGCCCTCCTAGCGACATCTGCCCTATCCTCTCGGGGCAGGGAGGCGGTGTTGGAAGGCCACTCCTCAGGATTAAAGTTTATGAGGGCATTCCCGGCCACCTCGAGAAACTGGATGTGGGACAACCTCCGGGTGTCCGAATTGTACCCACAGTAGAGGATGTAGGCATTCTGGAGGGCCAACTGAAGGAGGTATTTAAGGAGCTTCCGTGTCCACCTCCTGGTTCTCCTGGCAGAGGGATAATACTGGATGAGTTGATCAAAGAGATCAACTCCTCCCATGTGCCTATTGTAGTGCCCAATGGCAGTAGGCCATTGGACACGAAACTCCTCATACGTAACTCGCCCCTGCCGATGTGTCGTCTTCCGCTGAACAACCTCTTCTTGGATGGGCTCATGACTGGTCGTAATCATGGGCACGAGTCGGACCCCCTTCCAACAGATGACGAAGACATCTCCCTTGTGCCACCACTCTAGTAGAAAATAATATTTTATGAAATTTCAGTATAATCTTTAGAAAACTATTAGGAAAAGAACTAAAAAATTTAATTGTAAATAATTCTCTCCTCTTGCCAGATGTTGCGGGTGGCTAGCGAACCTCTTAAGGACATTTGGGGCCCCACGCACCAACCAAAGGGTACCACTGACGTGCACACCTGCTTCATAGAGTTCCTGGGCCAGGGCTACCAAGTTATAATAATTATCCCTAGACAGGTGGTATCCCTGGTTACGGAAGCGATCCACAAGACCGAAGACAGTGTCACGCAGTGTGGAGAAGACCCCAGAATACACAGAAGTCCACAACGTATCCAGTGTTGGATTCCGTAATAAAAAATAACTTCACACCATATTTCTTTGGCTTCTTGGGGTTGTACACTTTTATGCTTAGATGCCCTTTGTATGGCATCATCCCCTCATCCAAAGAAAGGTTCTTGGGAGGAACCACAAGAAACTGGCACCGTTCACGAATGTAGTCCAACACTGGGCGGACTAAGATGAGGCGATCTAGGTTATTATAGGGTATGGCCCTTCGGTTGAAGGCGTTGAAATACCTGTCCAACGCCAGTAAACTATCACAGGGCATAATGCCGGTAACATTGGGCCTACTTAAAAAAAAATTCCGCCTCCAATATTGCCTTACATCAGCAGCAGGCATCATTCCAAAGAAAATGTGGAGCCCCAAAAAATACGCCATGTTCGTGAGGTTGCAGCCCCGCCATCGATACGACAACGTTGTCTGCAGTTCCTCAAGGCAGTACCGAGCGTAATCCGCCGTCTCTGCAACGAGGTATTCCAGCAATTCCCGTGTAAGGAAGAGCTGAGTGAACCCCAGTGCAGTGAGAGGCACAGGTACGGTCAGCCCAGGTGCTACCGTGAATGGGTGCATGTTAGGTGGGTGGGGTCCTCCAACTACCCCTCATCACTTTCAGATGAACTGCCTTCACCTAAGCTGCCGCAATGTTGCGACCTTCTACAGGCCCGTACGCGCACGTGCGTGGGCACGACTTCGCACTCCCACCCTCCCCACTGACCCATCTCCCTCACTTTCACCATCATTTTCTGTCTCGTCCCCACGAGCCACAATCGGTGCCTCCTCCTCCTCAGACACTCCCTCATAAGCACTGAAACCACTGAACTCCAGTTCACTTTCATGCTGTGGCGCTCGTACGGACATTGTGGGCAAATACTCGTCATCACTGACATCTAGTGACGAGGACATCACTAGATGACCAACTGCCATCAAAATGAGGATTTTCCACCTGCTCTCGATCGAGCTCCAACAAGTACTCATCAATGCCCTTTTGTTGGAGGCCTCCCAAATGCTTACGAATGCCCCTCAGGACACCCCAATGCTTCCTAGGGATCGTAAAAGGCACGGGATGTGGTCCTTGGTCCCTTTCGGCCACACATGGCCGCACAACACGTTGTTGAAAAGCTGGGTCACCTTGGGTGCTTGGTCCCTCTCCAGCATCCAAATCTAAAACTCGCCTCACATGCTCATTACCGACAGGCAATACGCGCCTTTCATGGTTCTGACGACATTGGGACATCTCTGTAAACGTCCTATTGCGTCACAAATACGCTGACACTCGCAGAAGTTCTGCAAAACATGAATGCATCGAGAAATCGCTCTCCGACGATGCGTCGCTGATGCTTTGTAGTGCGAGAAGAAAGAAATTCGCGCATGCGCAGCTGGGTCACGCTCGTAAACAAAACAACAGCGTGATCCGTGAACTCACAGCATCCCTCAAGGCGCGTGATTTAAAATCTTTCGCAAACTAGGCCTATAACTATTTTTCCGCGAATATTTAAAAAAAACTTTATGGAGTCCACGTATTTTACGTCCACTTGGCACCCGACAGACAATTTTTGTCGACGTAAAATACGTCCAGTCGGCGTTTAAGGGTTAATAAAATATAAAAATAAGTAAATAATAAAAACACAAAAGCCTTTAGAATATTTATCGAATTTAAATTTAAATTTTTAAAAAATATGAATTATAATATAAAATTTTAGTGTGGAAGCATGAATAAATGTATTCATTATGTATATGTGTTGCAGTATGAGAATTTGTGCCTATGTGGTATTTTATTCTAATCCTTCGGGCCAGCCCTACAAGAGCCGAAAGTCAGGTCAGTGGTTTGGTTAAACTACTTTAATACTACAATATTATATATATATATATATATATATATATATATATATATATATTATATACAGTCATACCTCGAAATTACGCGAGGTTAGGTTCGAGCCCCTCGTGCAAGGTGAATTTTCGTGTAAGTTTGGCATGGTCTTTAAAAATGCTAATAAATGTTTATTTCCAGAGTTTAAGTACTAAATATGACCCTAATCATGCTCATTTAAAAGCTATCTTTTTAAATGAACTAAAGTTAGTGTAATTTTATTTAAAATTTAGCTTATTACCCTTAAAAAGGAATACAGTAAATGGTTGACATAAAAATTGAGTACTGCACAGTTTCATAATAGTGCATTTACAGTAGGTGCATATGTGCGATCACGTATACTAATGTTACCCCTAATTCATGGGATGCCGTTTTTCTTTGTCACTTGGAGTAAAAGCCGTTTTCTTTGCGTCACTAGGCAAAACGTCAGTCAACAAAAGTACAATTCCATAAAACATCGAAAACATGTACATAATGTTCGTAGAAGGTAGTACAGTACAGGTAAAATTCAATCAATTTAAAATTATATACTGTACAGGTAATGACGTACAGAGAATAATAAGTTGTAAACGTATGTTTGATTATTTTATTTTTTTAACTACGAATGAGAGAGAGAGATACTGTAATAAAGTAACTGTACTGCTTTTGTATCGTATTTATGTGCAAATATATAAATACAAATTTTCCATTCTGATTTTACACCTAAAAACACGAAAACTTAAAAATTATACACACTTTCTACAGGGTATCATCTTTGAAAAATGCAGGGTATCACATCTTGTAAAAAGTACACCAACTGAACGTGCTGTAATTACATGCACATACAGATTGCACCAGCACTTTTCTCCGAGGTGAACAGAGTAATTTTCAAAGAATGACACTTATACAACTCTTAGTTACATCTCTTATATTACATTAAAGAATTCATTTTATCAAATGAGCGCGATTGAACAACAACATCTCAAGGTCATGTAAAGTCCTTTTGACAAAGACTTTGCAAATGGACATAATACTTGTATTATATTTATGTACAGAAATATAAATATAAATTTTCCATATCGATTTTACAGTTAAAAGCATGAAAACTTATAAATGTACTTCAAACATTAAACAAGCATTTTCTGCAGGGGTATCATCTTTGAAAAGTGCAGTAACTTTGCAAATGGGTATCATATCTTGTAAAAGTACACTAAGTGAATGTGCTGAAATTACCTTTGCATCATATTTATGCATGTACAAAAATAAAAATAATACATTTTCGATACAGATTGTACACATAAAAGCATGAAATGCGTTTTTCATAGAGATCTTACACATGAAAGCATGAAATGCATTTTTCATAGAGATTTTGCACATTAAAACATCAAATGCATTTTTCAAACAGATTTTACACATAGAAGCATGAAATGCATTTTTCATACAGATTTTACACATAAAAGAATGAAATACATTTTTCATACAGATTTTACACATAAAAGCATGAAAACTTGTAAATTACTTCAAAAATTAAACACCCACTTCTGCAGGGTTTCTAGAGAATTTCGTGTGTCTGTGAAAAATCGCGTATGCCCATTAGTTAGGTTCCAGTGAAAAGTTTGTGTGTGTGTGAATTCATACATCACAAATCGTGTAAGATCGAAGTATTACTGTATATATATATATATATATATATATATATATATATATATATATATATATATATATATATATATATACACATACATATATACATATGTATACAGTAGAACCCCGGTCCTCAACTGTACTAGAACTCGAAATAATCGGATTTCAACACGAAATGTTGAGTAAATTTTGCGTCGGAGCTCAAACAACAAACCGGAATCCAACCCGATGAATCATGTGATGTTTGTAGAAAAAAAGAGTTTCGGTCGGCTGCCGCTAGTTGGCGTTGTTGGTGGCGTTCTTCCCATGCTTATTTAAAAGCATTTAAAGCCCACACATGCTGCTGCTGTTGAAAAACAAGCCATATTATCACATTAATTTAATAATACAGTATTTATTTTGAATTACTGTATGTCTGTTATCATAAAATTAAGAAAAATTTCCGAAATTACATCGGAACTAAAAGCTTGTCGCAGATATAAACAAACCACAGCGCTGCCCTGGTGGTGTATCGCGGTACTAGTTACATAAACATTCTGAATGTTTATGTAATTAGTACCGTGATACACCACCAGGGTGGCGCTGTGTTTTGTTTATATCTGCCACAAGCTGCCGAGTTCCGACGTAATTTTGGAAATTTTTCTTAATTTTATGATAACAGACATACAGTAATTCGGTTTATAAATACTGTATATATTATTAATTTAATGTGATAATATGGCTTGTTTTTCAATGTTATCATTATTAACAACAGTTTTCATGTGTACCTGTTACAGTACATTCTGGTAGTGCCTATAGACTACTTAGCCTAGCCTATGGCTCTCAGTATATCATCGGTAATACGGCCGCATTGGTCATAGGCCAATTTTTTTGATACAGTATGCATTTAAAAATGTAAGAAGTGCTTCTGATACGGTAAGTTATTCAACTCTGAACCTATTTAATTGTAATTTGTGTAAAGTTTTGTATAAAAAGGCAAGGTTGGTGTAGTGACTGGTGGTCAGGAATGGATTAATCCATTTTCAGTTATTTCTTATGGGAGAAATTAACTCAGAATTCGACAAAATCGAATCTCGACACTTCTGGAACGAATTAGCATCGAGGACCGAGGTTCTACTGTATATGTATGTTATATACGTATAAGTACAGTATATATACAATATATATATATATATATATATATATATATATATATAAAATATATAATATATACACACACATATATGTATATATGTATGTATAAGTATATATATATATATATATATATATATATATATATATATATATATATATATATATATATATATATATATATATATATATATATATATGTCCCAGCCCAAGAAGAACCCTAAAGAGTTCAGAGGTCTGGTTAAGGGGATCGGCCGCCTAAAAAAACCCAATAATCTTTAAAAATTCTGATTTGCTGAAAAATTCTATGGCTTCGTATAGGGTTCAAGAATGTGTCCACGAAATATTATGCTAAAATTTGCCGTATTTCTCTAGTTATGGCCTAAAATGTAACAATAACTATATACCCATAAAACACCAGTAGCGCAAATGATTTAGTCTGGTATAGTTTTTGCGATATATATTACGAAAACTTCCTTTGAAATGAAATGTATAATGTCAATAATATCCTACTCGGCACCTTTTTAGTTATTCCTAGCCATGACAACGCACACGTCATACCATGACGCCGACTGTGGCCGAGAGTTGCCTATAAACTTCCAAGCTAGAAGGATACGTTTTTCATGCTCGCTAGCCTTGACTGAACTCTGTATTTTCTGCGGTGTTTTTGTTTTTTCACCGTGCCTAAAAGGTCCAAGAGTTCACTTCATGCTTCTAGAATGCGGAAAAGCCAAGTGGAAAAGTCCAAGCGAGAAGTAGAAGAAAGAGTTCAAGAAATTAGTGCCATAGAGGGGAATGGAGTGACGGAGAGAGAGAGAGCTGTCGCCCATCAAACGGCGCAGGCAGCGATCTCTGCTGACCAGAGACCAACCACATCCACCCCTAAATGCCTTTTTATTTGTTTGTCACTACCAAAGGGCAAAGATATTTTAGAAAAAGAAAGCAGTAGCTCGGAGGCTTATATTATAGACGATCCTGAAAATAAAATGATCATAATAAGTGAAGCAAGACTTGATGAATTACTTGAATCACGAATCCCTAATTGTGAATGTAAAGTAATTCCCAGGATCCATTTGGCAAGGGATGGATTCGAGACACTAATAAAAAAGTGTAGGCAACTATGATACCCTAGAGTAATACCTTGCAGCAAGATCAGACGGGGGGACCAGGAACCTAAAATTTATAAGAATGTGTCTTAGGCACATAAATAATCAATTAATATTCTTATTTATAATCATTTTGCATTAATTAATACCCAAAAATAAAAATTAAAACCATAGAATTAATTGTAACACAGTCTTTGAGGTCCCTTTTTTTTTTTATGTAACTAAAACTTTGAAGGCCCGTTTCTCAAAACATAAGTTTTTCGCCTTTAAAATGCATCTCCTCCTTAGTATTGGACCAATCTAAATGAAATTTTAAATATAACATGGGAAACATGGTAGATTAAAACAAAGCCGGGATTTTTAGTATTTTGAGTTTCTGATTTTTGGCAATTTTTTTCTGTAATTTTTCCGGGAAAATTTCAAAAAAAAAAAAATTCATATCTCGAAAAATAATTAAAAATCAAAAATCCCCGGCTTTGTATCGAAGGTCCATATGTGTTTTATACGTGGTTCAAATCTCATCCCTTAAAACCAAAAAGCAAAGGAGGAGATGCATTTTGAAAATGGCCATTTTGGCCGAAAAAATGCTCTGGCGTCACAAAACCTAAGGTCACTGAACAAAAAATTTTTCCCCAGAAGTTCCACACAATATCCTTTAACAAACCCCTATATATCAACAACCTGTCGTTAAAAAGTCGGAAACCGCCGATCCTTAAACAAATCATTTATAACTAACTAACATACATATATGTATATTTTATATGTATAAGTATATATATATATATATATATATATATATATATATATATATATATATATATATATATATATATATATATATATATATATATATATATATATATATATATATATATATATATATATACATATACACACATACATATATGTATATTATATATGTATAAGTATATATACAGTATATATATATATATATATATATACACATATGTATATGTATATATGTATATGTATATATGTATATTATATATAAGTATATATACAGTATATATATATATACATACATATTATATACATATATGCATTGAACCCCAGTATTCGCGTGGGATGCGTACCCCCTCCCCGTGAATAGCTAAAATCGCGAATACTTAAAACCCCTCTAAAAACACTTAGAACTGCCCATTTTGATAGCTTAAACCAAGAAAAACCCTGTAAAAATGCTTATACCTTGGTATTTTAATAGTTTTATCACAAAAAGTGCATTTATTCATAAAAATTATATGAAAATACAGTAATTAGAGAATATTTCTGTGAAAAATACCGCGAATGGGCGAATTTTCCGCAAAAAATGGCTAGATATGTTCCACAGAGAAACCCGTGAATGCGTGAGTCCGCGAACCATGAGAACGTGAATTCGGGGGGTTTATTGTAGATAGATAGATAGACACAGGCAGTCCCCAGTTATCAGTGATCCAGTTTTATGGCGCTTGTCTAATGACGACGATAACCGGGTTTTCGACACTGATCTCCAGTTATTGGTGCTGGGATTGGTACTATTATCGGCGATTTTCAGTTATCGGCGATTTTCGGTTATTGGCGATTTTCGGTTATCGGTTATTTTCGGTTATCTGCAATTTCGGTTATTGACGATTTTCAGTTATTGTCGATTTTTGGTTATTGTCACGTTGTCGGGAATGGAACCCCGCCGATAACTGGGAACTGCCTGTATATAGATATATATAGAGATGTATATAGATACAGTAAACCCCCCGTACTCGCGGGGGATGCGTAACCCCCCCCACGAATAGCTAAAACCAGTGAATACTTAGAACTCTTCAAAAAACACTTATAACGGCCTATTTTGATAGTTCAGACAGACACAAAACAAACTAAAAATGCTTATACAGGTACTATCCTACTTAAGATGGGGTTAGGTTCCAAAAAAACCATTGTTTGTTGGAAAAAAACTTAAGAAATACCAAAACATATTTCGAACATAGCCTAGCCTACACTAGGGTATTCAGTGCCATGTACAGTAACTTCCAAAAGTGAAGCTACAAATTTCAGAGGATTTTGTTCGAAATTCACTAACTGGCAACTATAACATGTAGTTGAAAAAAAGTTATTTTTTTCTGCATTGAAAGCTCTATCAAGCAAAATATAGCTCAAATATGATGCACAAATATCAAATCTATGGTATTTATAACAATCATAAGAAAAAATTACGGTAATAGTAATTATTTCAAAGTATAGTAATTACTTCAAACTATAGAAACGAAAGAACTTGAAATTTTCGTTCAACACAGGATTACCAACATTACCATTGTATATTTCGAGCAGTGTGGAAACAAATATTTACTATCATAGTGTATTATCAATTATTTTAGTGAAGATGCATAAAACCATGCAAGTATCAATAGAATATAAAAGGAAAATCTATGTAACATTAAACATAATCAACCATGAATGCACCTAGATTCGACAGAGAAGTTGGGTGTGGTTGGCAGTTCTGATTGTAACTTCTAGGACCCGACCATTCGGACTCTACTTCAGCTTTGGCTTCGGTTTCGACCCACGACACAAACGTAACATCATCTACCCAACCTTTTAATCACCAGCCGTGTCCTACTAGGGTTGGGGGCAACTTTGCCCCAGTACCCTCATCGCCAGCCAGTAATATTGAATAAACAGGTAAATCAGTTCCCTCCTTCATTATGTTTGCAATAACTGACAGAAAGTAACCACTATTGAAAGGGTAAACTTGATTGCAAACAGGTTTTCCGTTACAAATACACAACCGTTACAAATACAGAGGGCTTCTCCAAACAATAAAAGTGTTCCCAAATCATTCAAATCTAAGATCCACCAAGGTTGACTGAAAATTCATCTATCTGACTTCCTCACTTCCTCTGCCTTGGCTTAGGCATAGACTTCCTCACTTCCCCAGACTTGACTTAAGCCTAGACTTCCTCACTTCCCCTGGCTTGCCTTATGTCTAGACTTCATCACTTTCCCTGCCTTGGCTTAGGCCTAGACTTCGTCATTTCCCCTGACTTGGCTTAAGACTAGACTTCCTCACTTTCCTGACTTGACTTAGGCTTAGACTTCCTCACTTCCCTTGACTTAACTTAGGCCTAGACTTTCTCATTTCCCCTGACTTGATAATGAAATCTAATTAATGGAAAATCATGTTTACAACCATCTAGATATCCAAACAACTAATAACAAGCTAGGAAATATATTTCCTTTATTATTGAAATAGGCCTAACCATGTAGGCATGCTAAACGCATATAACTTGGATTTCGTTTTTTTTTTTTTTTTTTTTTTTTTTTTTTTTTTTTTTTCCAAACCAACTTATGTCTCATTTATATTTCATTCAATCAGATGCTAAACTTCTTTGAGCTTTATCAAAAGAAAACATAATAACTTTCGATATGACACTATAAAAGTAGAAAGATAATTTACAGATCACATTAGGCCAATGCTTATGCACTCGGTTCCTGCTGCCACTCAATGGTGAACATTCAATATCACACACTGAGAGCCACAGATGTTTCTACAGGGAACTTCCCAGGGGGAGAATTTTTTTTTTTTATATATATATAAACAATTATTGAACTAACACTGACCATTCACTGGGGAAATACCTTCTGTGGTTCTACAGTTAATCACTGATAATTAATTATTATCAGATAAAGAAGATGACAATGATTGGAATAAAATATACTAACTGGCAACCCCACGAGTTTCTTAAGAAGTACAATCAATTTTGAAATTTGTAGCTTCACTTTTGGAACTTACTGTACTGTATACATATATGGTAGCCTAGCCTACACTATAAAACATACTCTCTACGTACACAGTATAGTAATTATTAGTATCAGCTAATTCTGGAGGTTCATGCAAAGTGACTTATGATAATCCAATACAAAGAGAAATCGAATAACAAACAAGAATTAGCTTAGCCTGCACTATGGTATATTGTTTACATACACGGTAGCGTAGCCTACATTATACTCTCCTCTATTCACATATCGTATTATACAAACGCCAACATAACGAATATGCATCTTTTCCATGGATCTTTTAAAATGTTATGCCTTAATTCACTGTATCCATTAATATTGTATATATTCTTATATTGCTTTTGTATTATAAATTGGGATCATAGCAATCAACATTTTGGCTTGGAAATGTTTACGCAGCGTTTATTTCGCCGTGTTTAATGCAGTTCAGAGCGGTTTTTTTGCTTCTAATTAGTGGAAATGTATCGCTAGATACTTTTATTTATATGGGCAAGGTTATTTTTCATTATGTGAAGTGTTTTTAAGTCGAAATATAGTTAAAATATGTCTCGTTGTGAAAATGATTTATCTATTTTCGTTAGTAGATGACGATGGCCGTTTGTGGGTGTTTGTTTTGTGTAAAAATAATTCTAGATTCCATTAGCTATTTTCACTTGATTTCATCATAATAGAAGCTTTACGTATTTATCATTTATTGGTGTAAAAATAACAGTACAGTAATGTGTTCTTTCATGTCCAGTAGTTTTGATTAAAATACTTTCTTTCCCATTTTAATTATAATCGAGTTTCATCCATGTTGCCGATGCACGATAATTTACTGTATAGTCATTAGCAGCTTGAACATTGTTTTCTCAGCTTCAGCTTAAACTTAGCAGTATATTTCCTTGCCAATCTTTTATCCATACCGAATAAGGGTATACTGTTAAAATATATCGGTCCTATTCTACTTAACGTCATTTGTGCCATAATGTACAGTAATTGTTTATTACTGTACGATGGTTGAAATATCAGGTAAGCGGCTGTTCTTATCCGATTCGGTTATCAGTTTCTTGGTCGGTTGTTTTGGCTGTACGCATTTACGCATGAGTATAACGTTAATAACAATACTTTTATTATTCTCTTTTACTTTTTTAACTGGAAGTTGGAGTAAAAGTTGTCTATTGTAATTTGGTCTCTCTCACTGCCTGATTACGCTGCTGCCTGTGCTTGCGCGAAATTTAAAAATATTTTACAAATAATATTGTGGTATCGGTATTAATTGCTTACCACATTGCAAAATCGAATTATCATAAGGTGAATTATCTTAACTCGAGCAATACCTGAGTATTTTAATAGTTTCATCACAAAAAGTTGCTTTTAGTCATGAAGATGAGATGAAAATACAGTATTTAGTGAATATTTATCAGTGAAAAATATCACGAATGGGCAAATTTTTCCCAAATAATGATACGTTCCAAAGAGAAATCCGAGAATACGTGAGTTGTGAGAATGCGAATCTGGGGTGTACTGTATATAGATGTATATATATAGATATCTATATATATCTATATACATCTATATATCTATATATCTACATATATATATATATATATATATATATATATATATATATATATATATATATATATATATATATATATATATATATATATATATATATATATATATATAAATATATATATAGATATATATATATATATATATATAAATATATATATATATATATATATATATATATGTATAAATATAAATTATATATATATATATATATATATACATAGATATAAATATATATATATATATATATATATATATATATATATATATATATATATATATATATATATATATATATATATATATATATATATATATATATATATATATATAACCCCTGTATTCACGTTCTCATGATTCGTGGACTAAGCTATTCATGGGATTTTCTGTGGAACCTATCTATAAAAATATTTGCGGGGAACCTGCCCATTTGTGGATGCAGATTTTTTTTGTTTTCGTAAAAATAGTATTCTGTATTTTCATATTTATTGTATAATAATATTACATAATTTAAATTAATAATAATACTACAGTACATAACAGTAATAAAATTAAATAGTAGTACTGTAAATTAGATTAAATCATATCAACACTCACTGGTGGTAAATGTTGATTATAGATGATGATGATGATGTTGGATTAGCTGTGCATTACGATGAATGACCATTAAGATATGACTGCACATTCAAGCATAGGAGTTACATCTCCACTGAGGGCACCTCTTCACCTTCTTCAGGAGGCGTTTCATCAGGGGTTTCAGGTGGCGCTGTCATGTTAAGGTATTTTAACATGCAATGAAGGTGGTACAGTAGGGCTGCATGATTTCATTAATGGTATTGGAAATATTTATAGTGAACATGCAATGAAGGTGGTACAGTAGGGCTGCATGATCTCATTAATGGTATTGGAAATATTTATAGCCCTTTCTTCATTATTATCCAATACTTTTATCATTGTCTGCAGCTATTTGACTTTCTTAATAAATTTGTACAGCCCATGAAATTGTTCAATATCCTGGTCAGTTGGTGGGATAGTAAAGAGGGCAGTGAGTTCTTTTAAGAATGGCCTCCCCAATTATTTTACCTTGTTCATACTCGTGCTCACTGCAGGTGACTGCATGAACTGTTATGCTGTAGTGCTTCTACTTCTAAGTGACTTTTGGCCTTTCTTAACATAATCATGTTTGCTTTCTCCTCACCAGTCATTAACTGTAATGCCCTCTGGTGCTTAAGCTCTTTGCCAGAAGCCTTAGGAGAAGCAATGCATTTAGAGAACAACTTAATGCACGATTTCAAAAAATATTCTTAGTCCGTAGTACCGTACACGTAAAACATGCACAAGCGAGAGGTAGTAATGAACTGAGTTATATTGGGTCATTTGCCGCTACGATATATGCACGGTACTATTGCACATACGTATACTAACATTGATATTCTGTGCATACAGTAGTGTACATTTTATGAAATGTTTTGTTGTAAGATTATTTTTAAATATTACGTACATAAAGTGTTTTAGGATGATACGCAGTATTACAGGTAGTACGAAGAGCATATTATCTAAAATACGTGAGACAACGGGAATAGCAGGGTATGTAAGGTTACATCCGCGGTATATAGAGTTTTCATGTACGTACTAAGTATACATGCGTGACTACTGTAAATACATTTTTATGATGAAAAAATTTACTAATTTTCAAATTTTGCAGTACTGTAATATGTTAATGTAAGCACAGCAAAATTTCAATAACATATATTTGTTTTTCTTAAAAGGTGCTTCACCCAAGCCCACCTCTCTGCAAATACAAAGAACTTGAGATGCTAGGATGCTGTCTACCCAGGACCAATGGTGCTCGACACGCTATTAGCTGTCTTCTGCAAAGCAGCCAATCCAGGAGCACCATTCATTTTCCTTGGCGCACATTGACTGTTCACTTGGCGTTGATTGGCTGAGCACTCAAGACCCAAAAATTCCTTTTAAAAAATGCCCTGCTCCTTTGCAGGCTTCTGGCAAAGAGCCTAAAAGAAAGAAGATGGTTATGAAACTCGAGGAGAAGGTGAAAGTTCTTGATAAATTGAAGGAGGGCAAAAGTTTCGCTGCGGTTAGCCGCCATTTTAATGTTAATGAGAGCACTGTGAGATATATAAAGAAGAAAGAAGCGGAGATACGAAAGCCTGTAAGCATGAGCTTTTTCGGTAGTGCAAAAGCAGTTGCAACAATATGGGATAAAACAATTGTGAAGATGGAATCTGCGCTGGCGTTCTGGATAAAGGACTGCTGGAAGAAGAATGTGCCCCTTGACTCCAACATCATTCATGAGAAAGCGCGACAACTCTACCAGCAGTCATCAACCGCTACGGAAGGTGACGACATAGTACAGGCAGAGGAAGGCGATGAAGAAGGGGAATTAGAATTCTTAGGCTTCGATGAACCCTCACATATAGAAGCAGAAGAAGAAGAGGAAGAGCCCCAGCAGGACCATCATCAGCACCTCAAGGATTCCAGGCCAGCAAGGGGTGATTCCACCGATTTCAAAAGTGGTTCCACCTAAAGTCTTTGTTTGCATGGGAAATCAGCTGCTGCAGACTGGAGCAGCCGCAAAATATCTGGATACCTTCAAGAAAATCATCAAGGAGAAGGGCTACCATCCAGAACAGGTGTTCAATATGGATGAAACTATCCTGTTCTGGAAGAGATGCCTTCCTGGACATACCTCACGAGGACGAAGCTAAAGCCTTTAGACTCAAGGCCCAGAAGGATAGGGTTACCCTCCTAATGTGTGAGAATGCAGCTGGCTTCATGCTCAAACCTGGCCTCATTTACAAGGCTGCAAACCCCAGGGCCCTCAAGAATAAGACAAGACGTTGCTGCCTGTGTTTTGGATGCATAACCCTAAGGCCTGGATCACCAAAGTCCTTACAGATTACTGATTCCATCAGAGTTTTATCCCTCAAGTTAGACAATACCTGAATGACTAGGGCATGGAGTTCAAGGTGTTGCTGATCATGGATAATACTGGTGGCCATCCTCTCGATCTTTATTACAAGGGAGTCCAGCTTGAGTTCCTCCCTCCCACCACCACCTCTCTCCTCTAGCCCATGGACCAGGGTGTGATCCGTGCCTTCAAGGCACTCTACACTGGGAACTCCCTCCAGCACCTTGTGAATGCAATGGACAATGATGGTGAATTCATGCTAAAAGACTATTGGTGTAAATTCACGATTGCCACGTCTGTAATCAACCGATTGTTGAAGGACATGAAGAAGGAGAACCTGAATGCATGCTGGATGGAATAAGTTGTGGCTGGAGTGTGTCCTGAAGAAATTCAACATTCAGCCATTAATAAGGCAAGAAGTGCCTCCCCAATTGCCTGAAGTAGTGCCTCCCAATTGCCTGAAGTAGTGCCTCCCCAATTGCCTGAAGTAGTGCCTCCTAAATCGCCTGAAGAAGTGCCTCCCGAAGCGCCTCCTGAAGATGAAGAGATCCCCTCAGATGAGATTTAATTTAATCTTCATTGTCATTCATTCTGCTTTCATCATCTCATCTTTAATCAACAATCATATCTTCATTGTCATTCATTGGACTATACTCTTTAACTAATTCATCAATCTACCATCTAACTCATCATCTTTAATCAACATTCATCAATGGTGAAGTGAGTACAACCTTATGATTTGCAGTGCAACTTTATGTTTTTAGTAATCTTAGTTTGTACACTGTTTTTTAAACTGGTGCAGCTATATTATATATATTGATATATATATAACAATCAAAAATGATTCATTTATTCAATCTTCGTTAAATATATCAGCTCTTTGATATATATGGGACCCAATGAAAGTTTATATTTTATTTAAAATTGAAAATATATAGTTTATATATATATATATATATCATCCATAGATATTCTTTATTTTTTGCATTGATGGTCTTCCTCTCTTGGTTGTCTTTGAGGTATCCCGACCATCCTTATCACTTTATCCAATCATAAACAATATTTATATATAAATGCAAATATAATTTTTCCTGGTTTATAGCTTGGTCAGAACTTGATATATCATCTCAAAATTTTTATTTTCCATGGGTTCAAGAAGTTACTTTTCTGAAGCAGATATAATATATATGATATATAACAATATATATATATATATATATTTATATATATATATATATTCAACAATTTTTATGAACTTTTATATATATATATATATATATATATATTTTATATATATATATATTTCATGTATTTAGAAAATTTGGCTCTCCAGTCTGTTAGCTAGGAAGTCAAATTTCTTGGCGCCCAGAGAGGACCCCCACTATGGGAGACTGATGTAGTCATCCTAACTCCAGTATTGTATGATATTGGGGGACAGAAAGCCGTTAGTGCACAGGGACCCATCATGTTAGTAAATGGACTGCTAGGCTGACCCTTAGTCTTAATTATAAGACCTATTTCCCTTTGAACTTTGTACTGGCTGTTAACTGCATCTGTCAGATGTACCACTGTCCTGTGCCTGCTGCTAGACTCAAATGGGGCGATTGTGACCTGTCTCCCTCTTACTCCATTCCGAACTCCACAGCGGAAGGTCTCTTTACTCTTAACAGTACTAAGCTGGTGCTGTTCTGTAATCCCCCCACTGGCCACGTGTCGAGACTTTTGTGGCCTGAATCATCCATCTTTTGCAAGCGAGCTCCATGCACAGATGCAGTAAGGTACATCTTGAAATTGCAAGTAACGCCAGTGTTCTTTTCCTTGTCCTGAATTTCTCTCACTTTTCAGTATTTCCAACTTTTCATTCTCCCAAACAAAGTCCCTTTGTTTCCCACAGCCCAGCACACACATTTTCCCACATGACTTGTTCCAAGCCCAAACTAGGTTTGTTCTGTGATAGTAATTAGAACATTCCCACCATAGTGTTACCATGTGGTAATTAAATCTAATTGATAATTCCCTCCATCGTGAATAATTTAATTTCATGTTAGAGAAAGTCTGTGTAAATGAATGCTGACCTGGAATTCTTTTCCAGAATCCTGTTATCTGGCTCTTCTCGTTCTGCCACTGCTTAAACAATTGCCTTAGAAGACTCAGTTCCATCTTCTGCAAGCAACAGTCTATAAGGGCCACGTGTAGGGCCTCACAGCATTATCGTTGTGCTAATGTAAAATAATTTTATCAACCAGACTTAAGCAGTTCGTAAGATTCTTGTTAACCTCTTTATTTATTTGCTAACTGTAGTTATACTTTTTATTGCACATTGCATGTGCCTTGATTGCTGGACTGCCAGCCTATCCATATTAATTTATGTAAAATCTGTAAATAAAGTAATGTAATCTGACCGACTGGTTTGAAAGGCGACCTTCCCATTTTCTTTAAGTGGATGTCATTTCAAGGTAAGTCATAATATTAATCACATTTATTGCTTATGTACTAAGATCTAGGTGTTGGCCCCCTAAGGCAAAATTACATTCATAATTCAATTTAACTCTTCCAACCAGACTCAGAACATAACAGTGATGATCTTGCCTAGGTTCCTAGTCAACTAGTACCGAGAATTGGCTTCGCTATTACTAGACTAGGAAGGAAGACAAACAGGGGAATAACTTAATTAATGAATTATGTTATTCCTTGGTTCGTCTCCCTTCCTAGTCTAGTAGTAGCGAAGCTAATTCTCATTACTAGTTGACAAGGAACCCTGGCGAGATCGTCATTGTTATGTTCTGAGTCTGGTTGGAAGAGTTAAATTGAATTCTGAACGTAATCTTGCCTTAGGGGACCAGATCTTAGAACATAAGCAAAAAATTTGATTAACAGTATGACATACCTTGAAATTACATCTATTTAAAGAAAAAGGGAAGGTCGCCTTTCAAACCAGTTGGTTAGATTACATTACCTTATTTACAGATTTGCAATCAAGGCACATGCAATGTGCAATAAAAAGTGTAGCTGCTGCAGTTAGCAAATAAATAAAAGGTCAACACGAATCTTATAAACTGCTTAAGACTGGTTGATAAAATTATTTTACATTAGCACAGTGATAACACTGTGAGGCCCTACATGTGGCCCTTGTAGACTGTTGCTTGCAGAAGACGGAATTGAGTCGTCTAAAGTTATTCGATTCCATTATTCGCAAGGCAAAAGATAAAGGGTGACAGAACTGAAGTTAAAGATAACAAGGCAAGGGTTATTATTATAATATATTAAGGATACATTAGGAACAGATAGGGAAGAAGTGTTGTAAAAGAAGTGATTTGTACCTGTTTTTTTAGTTATCGTAGAATAGAGGCAAGAGCACCAAAGAGTTGTTAACCCTTAAACACCGAGCCTCTATTTACAAAAACGTCTCCCGTATGCCGGCGGCGTTCGGGAGCTAGCACCGAAGCGGAAAGAAAGTTTTTTAAAAAAATCACAGCACGCTTAGTTTTTAAGATTAAGAGTTCATTTTTGGCTCATTTTTTTCTCATTGCTTAAAGATTAGTATGCAACCATCAGAAATGAAAAAAATATCATTATCATATATAAATATTGGAATATATAACAGCGAAAAAAAAAAACATATAATTGTATACAAATCGCGCTGTAAGCACAACGGTTAAAGCTAATGAGTTACTTTTTTTTAGTTGTATTGTACACTAAATTGCGATGATTTTGGTATATAACAGATTGTAAAACGATTAAAGCAACACGGAGAAAATATTATCACAAAATGATGCATGAATTAATGAATGCGGACGTAAAAAAAGTTTTTTCAAAAATTCACCATAAATCGAAATATTGTGCTAGAGACTTTCCAATTGTTTCAAAATGAAGGAAATTGATTGAATATTACTAGACTGTAAGTTTTTTTTAGCTTACAGTTGCATTTTTTTACCATTTCGATCGAGTTAAAGTTGACCGAAAGTTGATTTTTTTCTATTTATCATTATTTATATGAAAATATTTAAAAAATGGTAAAAGCTAAAAGCATGATTTATTTTTTGTTGTATTTTACATGAAATTGCGCACATTTTGATGTATAACACTTTATGTAACGAATAATATAAAACGGCGAAAAAATTATGACAATGTGACTCAAGAAATGCTAGGATTTTCAGCGGAGTTCGCGCACGCGGAGCGAAGGAAAAAGTTTTTCAAAAATTCACCATAAATCGAAATATTGTGCTAGAGACTTTCTGTTTGTTGCAGAATAAAGGTAAATGATTGATTGTTACTAGAATGTAAGAATTTTGGCTTACGATTGCGTTTTTCGAGCATTTCGGTCGAGTCAAAGTTGACCAAAGGTTAAAATTTTGTGAGTTATCGTGATTTAAATGAAAATATTTCAAAACTGTTAAAAGCTAAAAGAATGATTTATTTTTTGTTGTATTCTAAATGAAATTGCGCACATTTTGATGTATAATACTTTATGTAATGAATAATATAAAATGGCGCGAAAATTATGACAAGGTGACTCAAGAAATGCTGACATTTTCGGTGGATTTCCCGCTCGCGGATGGAAGGAAAAAGTTTTTTCAAAAATTCACCATAAATCGAAATATTGTGCTAGAGACTTTCCGTTTGTTGCAAAATGAAGGTAAATGATTGAATATCCACAGAATATTAGATTTTTTGCTTACCCAAAAAGACCCAAATATATAAATAAATATATATATATATATATATATATATATATATATATATATATATATATATATATATATATATATACACACATTCATACACATATATATAATATATTGTTTTTTACTTTGGTACGAATACATAACTAAAAGGAATGCTTGTTAAAAACTTTTTTTTTTGCATAAAACGAAATAATATACAAAACACCAATAAATACAGATATATAAAAACTTGTAATAAATATAAAACTAAAAATAAATTCAATGCAGAATACTCACTTGTAATCCTGACTCTTCGTTCTGTTCTTGTTTTCTCCCTCCTCCATTGAAGAGTCTTGCATTTTTTTCCTCTTGACATGACGAGGCACAGGCGGAGGAGGGAGACGCGCGCCCTTACTGCGGATGGGCCGCACTTCAGCGGCCCGCTGCGCCCTCCGGTGTCGCTCGGGTAGGCGCACTCCAATATATGACCGCAGTGTGGTACTTGCGGTCACACTCCCCGAACCTGCAAAGTGCTATCTTGCAGGTGCGACAGACGTACCGGGTGTCTCTTCTTCTGCCATTCATATGGCACACCCAGCACCGTTTCTGTTTACACCCTTCTAGGAGCTCCAGTGTGTGATCTCCTGCCTGCAGCCGACACACAGGGTCGACTACCTGACGGGACATTGGAATGTGAGGGAGGGCGGCAGCATCATCAAGGGCGGCGGCATCATCAAGGGCGGCTTCGGCAGGAGCAGGAAGACCGAGGTTGGCCCTCCTAGCGACATCTGCCCTTTCCTCTCGGGGCAGAGCTGGAGCTCGGGGCAGGGGGGCGGTGTTGGAAGGCCACTCCTCTGGATTAAAGTTTATGAGGGCATTCCCAGCCACCTCAAGAAACTGGATGTGGGACAACCTCCGAACGTCAGAATTGTACTCTCAGTAAAGGATGTAGGCATTCTGGAGGGCTAACTGAAGGAGGTATTTGAGGAGTTTCTGTGTCCACCTCCTGGTTCTCCTGGCAAAGGGATAATACTGGATGAGTTGATCAAAGAGATCAACTCCTCCCATGTGCCTGTTGTAGTGCCCGATGACAGTAGGGCGTTGGGCACGAAACTCCTCATACGTAACTCGGCCTTGCCGACGTATCTTCTTCCACTGAATGATCTCTTCTTGGATGGACTCATGACTGGTCGTAATCATGGGTACGAGTCGGACCCCCTTCCAACAGATGACGAAGACATCTCCCTTCCGCCGCCACTCTCTCTTCTCTTGCCAGATGTTGCGGCTGGCTAGCAAACCAGTTCAATTCCCGCCGCCAGCTGATGAAGAGTTAGAGGAATTTATTTCTGGTGATAGAAATTCTTTTCTCGCTATAATGTGGTTCGGATTCCACAATAAGCCGTAGGTCCCGTTGCTAAGTAACCAATTGGTTCTTAGCCACGTAAAATAAGTCTAATCCTTCAGGCCAGCCCTAGGAGAGCTGTTAATCAGCTCAGTGGTCTGGTAAAACTAAGGTATACTTAACTCTTCAGGACATTCGGGGCCCCACGCACCAACCAAAGGGTACCACTGACGTGCGCACCTGCTTCACACAGTTCCTGGGCCAGGGATACCGAGTTATAATAATTATCCATAAACAGGTGGTATCCCTGGTTACGGAAACGATCCACAAGACCGAAGACAGTGTCACACAGCGTGGAGAAGACCCCAGAATACACCAAGAAGTCCACGACGTATCCAGTGTTGGATTATGTAATAAAAAATAATTTTACACCAAATTTCTTTGGCTTCTTGGGGTTGTACACTTTTATACTTAGACGCCCTTTGTATGGCATCATCCCCTCATCCAAAGAAAGGTTCTTGAAAGGAACCACGAGAAACTGGCACCGTTCACGAATGTACTCCAACACTGGGTGGATTAAGATGAGGCGGTCGGGGTTATTCCGGGGTACGGCCCTTCGGTTGAAGGCGTTGAAATACCTGTCCAACGCCAGGAAACTATCACGGGGCATAATGCCAGGCACATTGGGCATACTTAAAAAAAAATTCCGCCTCCAATATTGCCTGACGTCGGCAGCAGGCATCATTCCAAAAAAATGTGGAGCTCCAAAAAATGCGCCATGTCTGTGAGGTTGCAGCCCCGCCAGCGATACGACAATGTCGTCTGCATTTCCTCACGGCAGTACCGAGCGTAATCTGCCGTCTCTGCAATGAGGTATTCCAGCAATTCCCGCGTCAGGAAGAGCTGAATGAACCCCAGTGTAGTGAGAGGCACAGGTACGGTCAGTCCAGGTGCTGCCGTGAATGGGTGCATGTTAGGTGGGGTGGGGTCCTCCAACCACCCCTCATCATTTTCGGACAAACGGCCTTCACCCAAGCTGCCGCGACGTTGCGACCTTCTACGGGCCCGTGCTCGCGCACGAGCACGACTTCGCACTCCCACCCTCCCAGCTGGCCCATCTCCCTCACTTTCACCATCACTTTCTGTCTCGTCCCCACCAGCCACAATCGGGGCCTCCTCCTCCTCCTCAGACTCTCCCTCATACGCACTGAAACCACTAAATTCAAGCTCACTTTCCTCCTGTGGCTCCCGTACGGGCATTGGGGGCAAATACTCGTCATCACTAACATCAGGCGTGATGTCCTCATCACTGGATGACCAACTGCCATCGAAATGAGGACTTTCCAGCTGCTCTCGATCGAGCTCCAACAAGTACTTGTCAATGTCCTTTTGTTGGAGGCCTCCCAAATGCTTACGGATGCCCCTCAGGACACCCCGATGCTTCCTAGGGGTCGTAAAAGGCACGGGATGTGGTCCTTGGTCCCCTTCGGTCACACGTGGCCGCACAACACGGCGTTGAGAAGCTGGGTCATCTTGGCTGCTTGGTCCCTCTCCAGCATCCCAGTCTAAAACACGTCTCACACGCTCACTACCGACAGGCAATATGCACCTTCCACAGTCCTGACGATGTTGGGACATCTCTGCAAACGTCCTGTTGCCTCACAAATACGCAAACACTCGCCAAAGTTCTGCAAAATACGGATGCGTCAAGATATCGCTCTCCGACGATGCGCCGCTGATGCTTTCTGGTGCGAGAAGGAAGAAATGCGCGCATGCGCGTCTGGGTGACGCTTATAAACAAAACAACAGCGTGGTCTGTGAACTCCCAGCATCCCTCAAGGCGAGTGATTTAAAACCTTTCGCAAACTAGGCTTATAATTATTTTTCCATGAATATTTAAAAAAAATTTTTAGTCGACGTACCATATGTCCACTTGGCACCCAACAGACTATTTTAGTTGACGTATGGTACGTCCAGTAGGCGTTTAAGGGTTAAGTTAGCACTGCAGAATAACTGCCCACGAAATTTCGTATTGAGAAGCAGAGTAACACCGGTGTTAGTGACACCATAACACTGATATTTAGGAATTAGGAAATGCTTTGCCAGGGATTTATTGCATGTGTTAGCTGTGAACAGTTAGCTAAATATATTGTTTGAAAACAGTTATGGCAGAGGAAGTTTGCAATTCCATTGTCAGTGAAGTGAGTTTGAAAAATCTTACTTTTAGAAATACCATGTGACAACTCCTAGCACTATTCGGCGCATGTGCTTTCCATCATCTAACTCCCACAATTCCAAGACTGCCAGATCCAGTTCAGATTTTATTTTAATGTTTCAAGTAAAGTGAAGGCAGTATCAATGTTTTAAGTTAAATAATTTGAGCCTGCATATTGACACCAATCATTCGGTCAGAAAAGTTTAGTGTTCTTTTCCCTAAATTGTAAATCACCGATCAAGTAGTATATTGTGTATAAACTGCATGACGTCACCAGTAGCCACCAACTGTTTCTCCCCCGCACACCCTGTTCCACTTCTCGTCGTTCGCTCGCAGAGCGAAATTCCATTTCTTTTTGCACCCTAATGTAAACCCTAACGAAAAACTTTTATAGTAATTTGAAAACCCTTTCCACCATTTAACTTGTCATGACGGGAGCTAGGTATTAATTTACGTAAATTCCAAAAGTACATTTTAAAAAGTAGCTAAGCGTAATTTTTCACAGCAAATTATTGTAAGAATGAATTTAGAGTACTGTAAATTAACAAAAGCAACGAGTACGTTTCCATACAAATGCGCTCTCAGAGAGAGAGAGAGAGGGAACTCTAATATTCTTACATCATCACCCTAGAAAGTTAATGAGGGCATAGTAATAATGATAAGCGAGTATTGAGGAATAAACCCATTAACTTATAAAGCCAAAGTCAAATAATCTTTTTCCATTTATACCCAGAACTTTGATCTTTGTAGATCCCCGATCAGTTCTGCCTTTTTACTCATTCACGCATAGTGCATGAACTTGTATATGCGCCCGTGTTCATTGTAATTGTCTCTAATATCTATTTTCATACTATGTCCTTCAGCCAGGTGAGTGAGCTCTCATGCGTCGTTTCGAAGAAAGAATGTAGAACTATTTAATAACTGTTATTAACTGTCGTGCACGAGTGGGTTTCGGTTATCCAAGACTTCCATATACCACAAGCACCAAATCGCACATTGAGTGCAACCCCAAAATCTTCCTTTCCTCATGTCAGGGAGCAGCCACTAGTTCTTAGAACTAGCCACCCACGAGGGCAAGCCAAAGGGTTTTCCTTTCCACAGTGCCATGAATCTGAGGCACTGCCAACGACTAGGTTACTGAAGCGCTTACTTTTCACTTTCCCTTTCACTCATTACCCACGCTCTGCCTCAGGCAGAGTGCCATTGCCTTCAGTGCAGTTTGGTTGTACTGCCTCTTAGTGATGTTCCCTGGAACACACTGGCACCCTAGTGCCACCAAGACATAGTCTTCACATCATAAGCCACTACACCTGTACCTGAGATACAGAGTGCCAACAACAGTGTATCTGCCCATAAGGATTGTTGCTCCTTCAGGATTGGTCCATCAGTATGACCTCTGCACGGCACACTCAGCCACAGTGCCACCTTATTGAGAAGGTGCCACTCCAACAAAGTGCCACCAAGTTACAGAACACTTCCCCTAGAGATCCTAAAAGACATGAACCATGTCATTAGAACAACGCCAAACCCTCATGAACATGGGCAAGGACGCAGGTTACATGGGATGGGAATTCACCCAGAGGGTGAAAGAACAGCTGGATGAAATACTCCAGCAGGAAAGAGAAGATCGGAGGAAGTAGAAGAACGAAGAAGCTAAGGCAGCAGGAGACCTAGCTCTCAAGGAAAAGGAGCTCAAGCTGAAGAAGGCTCAAGAGGAAAGAGCTGAAGCTCTTGCTGCCCAACAAGCCTCCAACCCCACACCCACTGTGCCTAATGCTCCAATATCTAGCATTAATGCTCTTATTCCTAAATGAACAGAGGATGAGCCTGAGGCGTGGTTGGAGGAAATAGAAGCACTTTTTGAGAACTACTCCACCAGCGAGACGGAGAGGGCCGCACTGCTTGCCAAGCACATGGACGGCAAAGGCAAAACCACCTTCCGCTCGCTGGGCAAGGGTACAAGAGGAAATGTGGTGAACATTCGAGTGATCGCAAAGGCATAAGAAATCACCCAGGAAAGATGGAGACAGTGCCTTAGAGGTCTCACCAAGGAAGTTGGTTGGGCCTGGGCTGAATGGGCCTATCATAAAACCCAATCAGGACAACGATTTCTCGACGCCATGGCATGCACAGAGTTCCAGTGTGTTCTTGGACCACTCGCTGTGCACCTAAAACTCGCAGAAGCTTGTCATATGCCCGATGACTGAGAGACCTTTAACCAGTCTCACAGCACATCTCACTGGCGCATAGTGCCACCTAGTCATCTTTTGGGATCAGCTCTCTTGAAGAACGGACTCCCTGCCAAGCCACCCACGTGCAACTTTTGCAAGAGAGTTGGTCACCCCGAATCTGAGCGCCACGTTAGGAAAGGAGTTAACCAGCAGCACCCTCAAAAGGACTCCAAGGACTCCTCTCCATCCACAACCACTCAATCTTCTCCACCAACAGTCACCATAGGGAAATCATCCCATCCAAGGGGCCCCTGCAAAGCCTGTGGAGCTCCAGGGCACTGTACTGCTGGATATCCTGGTTGCCCAAAACATGTCCACTCTACCAAGCAAGTAAATCTGATCAGTGCCACAACCTCTGCGGTCATGCCGCCCAATATGTCTCACCCCGAGCAGGTGTGGACTCAGTCGGTCTCAGTGGCACCCCTGGATGGCTCTAGCCTACCAATGAACCTGCTGGTTACGGTAGACACTGGCTCAGATATTTGCCCGATTGACCAGGCCCGAGTGCCAGCCACTGCCACTGTAGATGAAAAGACCAGGTGGATGATGACTTGGGTAGAAGAGCAAACTAAGACCATTCCCACAGTCGAGCTTCAGGTGACAACCCCTTGGGGCACGCAACCTCACCGCATTGGCGTGGGGATCACAGTCAGGCACGGAGTAGGCTTCCTGTTGGGATGAGACCTCCTCTGAGGATGTCCTTCCCCAATGTCATTCTGTTGCCTAGCTACCTGCACTAGGGAGGCCTTAACTCCAAAATCAGCTGACCGGGAAACAGCCACCATGACACCTGTGCATCGTCAGTCCTACCAAATTCATAAATAATTTAACTTGATATTTCAAGTAAGGACAATATCTCTCTCTCTCTCTCTCTCTCTCTCTCTCTCTCTCTCGTTCATAGTTAGCACACACATTTTTACAACCTGTACAGTAGATAGTTTAAATTGATCTAATTTTACTTGTACCGTCTACGAAGTGTAAATGCGCTAGTGTGGCAAATACATTCTAAAACATAGACACATAATAACTAAGAGTTGTATTAGTCAAAATAAAAAACACTGTTGATGAAAAAGCATTTCAGAACAAAGAGAAAGGAACGTAGAATAAAGACGTTATTAAAAAGAGGTTGAGAAGACTTCTAAAAATAGCTCGGTTGGAAGGGGAGAAAGACAAAAATTCTCTTCCAACTCTCTATTTTTGTCAACCATTTATTTCTTTTTTTTTAAGGGGTAATCTATTAAGCTAACTTTTAAATGAAATTACAGTAACTTTAATTTCATTTAAAAATTAACTTAATAGTTTGGGAGTATGATTAGGGTCATATTTAGTGTTTAAACTTAGAAATAAGCATTTAGTAGCATTTTTAGAGACCATGCCAAACTTACGCTAAAATTCACCATGCGCGAGGGGTTCTGGAACCTAACCTCGCGTAAGTTGGGGTATGATTCGCGGTATGACTGAATACAGTATAAAAGTGAATGTTTGTATAGTTGTCCATTGTAGAAATCCGAACCGCTTGACAGACCCAGAAAAAATTTTGCACATGGTTTCAGTGTCACCCCAGGAACGATTATAATTCAAAATCAAACCCATACCCCATGACAGGCATACAAAAAAAAAAAAAAAAATTGTTTTTAGGCCACCTTTTCTTCAGTAAGTTCTGGGAGTCACCAATAACTTGGGTGGAAAGCTCCAAGTTTTCTGGTGATGTTATTAAACTCTTCCCTCTGCTAACCCTTAGACTATGGTATCCCGGCAAATGCGAATTTCCTCAATAATTTGTGAATTTCTTCTTCGTTTTTACCTTCGGAATTTGCTATAGTGACTGCTTTGTGACGTTACAGTGATGTATTTTGTTATAAAGCCAGTTTAAATGAGGTCCAGAATAATCAAAATATCATGCTTGGACACTCCAGCGGTTGGTAGTTGGAACTAATTATCGTGCAAATTGGCAAAACACTTCAGTGCATATGGAAGACAAGTTTCTTTTCATGTTGCTTGGTACTGATTACTTGAAAGATGATGACAGAAAATTCTATATTAACACTACAGGAATGTAGATCATTACATTTGGAAACCTTTTCCGAAAAGCACTTGCAGAGTATACGTTTATGGAGGCTAAATGTATACGATGCAAATAGGGATTAAGAAATGGCAACTACTGCACTTCAATGAATGTCGAAGTGCTCACAGCTTACACAAACAACAATTCGTGCCGTATGCCAATGTAATCACACAATAAGGAATAGTAATCCCGTCGTTTAGGAAAATAAAATTGTTTATGGTTATTTATTAGAATGATATATATTCATTTCTGTCTTTTATCAAAGCGTATTTATTCAAAACAATAAGTAACTAGTTGCCTAACATTCCTCCAAGAAGGGAAAGATTTTGTTTGATTTATGATTACGTTATTACCAAGGGTGAATTTACCGAGTTATAGACGCATACGGACATGCACAGTGATAGTTTTTTTTTAATGATTCGTGTAACTTTATACTTCTATGTGAAAGAATTCGATGTCATTGTGATAAGGTGTAATTTTTTGCCATTACTATATTTTTCTTAATGTAAAGGAAGGTGTTTTGCCACTTTTTTTCTTAATGTGAAACTGTTACAGCAATTCTCTTGATAATTGGAAAGAATTAAAAAGGCGTAACAGAGTAAAGACTAAACATTTCTTATTAAAAAGAGACATCTATTCTCTTACAATATTAATGAATGAGTTTAAATTCAGCTTTTTATGAATTGGACAGTGAATTTTACTTACATTATAGTAACACATACCATAAAAAGACATCATTGGTTTAGGCTTATGCCAAATTGTCAGTATCACATGGAAATATTGTTTAAAAATTTTATTGTATGATTTGGACTTATAACAGCCTACAAGTGGGATTGAAGAGTCTAACAGTGAAATAAATAACATCTATACAGAATTTATTCAAATTCTGATCAGAGCATTTGAGATACTTCCCAGATAAAATACAGCGGAAAACTGTCACGAAATTGATGCAGAGAGAGAGAAAGAGTTTATAGGTTGTTATTCAGTTTTCCTGGGCAGTGCTGGGTTGTTCAGCTAGTGAGTTTGTATATATATATATATATATATATATATATATATATATATATATATATATATATATATATATATATATATATATATATATATATATATATATATATATATATATTGTAAGGCTTAGTGCTTGTTTTGTCTGTGGAACGATTGTTCCCTTGTTGAGAGTGCACTCCTCTCCCGGTGGTGCCTATTTTTTTGTATATAGAGTTTACGTCTGTTGTCTTCGCTTTGGTAGCGACAGTCAAGTTTGGGCAGCCATCGAGTCAGGGTCTAGACAGCATAGCAGCATGGACTTTAGTTCAGGTAGTTGGTACCTGTTGTTGTCTGACAGTTTTCGATGAGGAGAATGACAGTTTTCGATGAGGAGAACTACAACAAAGTTATCGAGGATGAGATGGTGGCTCAACCTTAGTCGCCAGTGGAGAGGGGGTACAGTATTCCTCTGAGACAGCAGTGTTCCTGTTTCATCTACTCTGTCGTGATCATCTGTGTTTTGTGGAGAAATTCCTGTTTGCTGCCCACACGGTGGTTTCGATGATTTCACGGCAGTAGTTTGATGGTTGTCCTCGGTAACCTTTGATGCTGGTCTTGACATCCCAAGGTGGATGTTCTGTTCTTTGTACTGTATGAAGATTGTGATTATTATATTGGTATTATTTATGATACTTTAGATTATGGTTATTGTTGAGTTTATATTTGCTGTTTTATTGATTTTTCAGATATTTGTACATTACTATGGTTAATTGGTTGTACCGTTGATTATCTGAT
The DNA here is from genome assembly GCF_040412425.1 of Macrobrachium rosenbergii. Taxonomy (NCBI): domain Eukaryota; kingdom Metazoa; phylum Arthropoda; class Malacostraca; order Decapoda; family Palaemonidae; genus Macrobrachium; species Macrobrachium rosenbergii. The sequence continues at coordinate 58,393,088 of NC_089788.1, forward strand.
ATTATTATTTACGCTGTCTGTATTGCTTATTGTTTGATGTAGCTTAAATGTTGTTCTCCTTTATATGATGTTTGTTACTTTTTGCTGTGATGGTATGTTTATTGAAAGTAACTTTAATTTTGCTATATCTATGGTATTTTTTTTTTGACAGACTCATGGGTTATGTATGATGTGTGATATGATTTATATATTACTTTTTACCAAACTTGACTCATTTGTAAATATGTACATTTCTTATTTGTAAAGATGTGTATTTCTTAATGTTAATCTACTAGTATTAAGGTTATTTTGCTGGTTTTGTTGTTCCCCTTTCCCCGTTGTTGTCTTGGCTTCTGCCAGTCTTTCCAGTCCATTTGTCTGTAATTGATGATGGAACCTGGTGAACTGAAAGTTTTAGTTTATATATATATATATATATATATATATATATATATATATATATATATATATATATATATATATATATATATATATATATATATATATATATATACATATATATATATGTTTATATATGTATATTTATATATAGACATATACATATATGTGTATATATTTATATGTATACATATATACATATATATACTGTATATATGTACAGTCACTCAAAAATGCTTTGCAACATGTTCCAGAAGTTTTTGTTCACCTAACAGTAATTTGTTCTTTTGATATTTACAAGGAAATGTAATTTTCTTATTTGAGTTTGGTTATTAATCATACGGTTAACAATATAAAAAAGAATGGTGAGTGAAAAATTCATATTACGGAAAAATGACGAAACATTTTGAAAAATTTCACTTCAGATGATTGGGCAAAAGAGTCAAAGAAAAACTGTATTTTGAATCCAGATAAAAGCTTATTGACTAATAAAATAATATTGAATAATCATCAATGAAATTATATATAAATAAAGAAAGAAAGAATTCAACCATTATAGTTGTCAAAAACAAAAAAGAAAAAATGTCATAACGTCGTATGTTATCGTGTGACTCCACGTTCGGGCAGGAGAGTCAAACTAAACTGTCTCGTCACTTGCACCCGTAAGATGGGCAACAAACTCAGCTGCACCACAATCATTAGCTTGCATAAGACTAATGTCTATTGTAGATATTGCTTGGCAGCTTAGCGTAAATAAAACAACCATGTATAGAGGGATACAACAACAGAGAGAAATATGATAAATTCACTGTAAAAAGTGGAGGACAACCCCATTGTTGCACTACTGTTAAGGATCATCATCGGATGATCACTGAAGAAGCTCCGCCTAACTCCCCTTACAACTGGTGTTGCTATAAAGAGAGAACATTATGCTTTCCCTTCAAGTTGCTGCTCAAACCATCCGTAACAGGCTACATGAGACCAAGATATTATTTCATCATACTCCTGCCAAGAAGCACTTCATATTAGCGAAACACAAAGAATAGAGGATAGGGTTTGCGTTATAATCCAGTGGCCGATGATTTCTGTAAGAGTCATCTTTTGCGATGAGGAGACATTCTCCACTGATGAGCATGGTAGTCTTCTTCACTGCTGGCATTTAGCATTAACTAAATTAATGTTGAACTTCTTGCTAATTTTAATTCTTTAGAAACGTAGATAATAAGAAATACAAAAATAGGCGTTATATATTCAGTTAACTTCATAAAAGGCATCAAAATGATAGCCCTAAGTAGCAATGAAAGAAATGAGAAATTACACATGATAATATCGGCATGTGTGCGTGATTATATTCTGTGTATTACAAAAATAGACGTGAAAATTGTTAGTCTAGTTCAGTATATTTTATATTAAGTTTCACTAGTTCACAATATACATAGGATTAGTCATTCAAAAATTTGATTAATAATAATGTGCAAGCAAATCTTTACAAAAGTCATATTTGATGATGTTAATAAGACTAATACTTCAACTTATAACAGTCGTAGGCCTATGTCTACAAAGTTCACACATATAAAGGAGGTAAAACAGTTGGAGATGAAAATATTACAAAAAGAACAGCGATGACCTCTGAAGTAGTATAGTAACATCTTTTAATTAAGTAAAGCATGACAACAGTAAGCAGTATCAGAAAAAGCCCTGTTCAAGGGAAACTGCAGGTAATTTTTTGGACCCACCACTAGTGTTCAGTTGTTTCATGCGCTTACAACTGAGTTGCCAAATAGCGCCAGATGTCGCTATTATAAGCTGTTGTCCGAAAAGTTTTGAAGTATGTTGCAAAACATTTTTGAGTGATTGTACATATATGTATATATACATATATACATACATACATATACATATATATACATATATATATGTATATATTTTATAATTTATGTATATATATATATTATATAATATATACATATATATATATATATACATATATATATATAATATATATATATATACAATAATATTATACATATATATATACATATATATATATATATATATATATATATATAATATATATATATATATATATATATATATATATATATATATATATATATATATATATATATATATATATATATATATATATATATATATATATATATATACATATACATATACTGTATATACATAATGTCTTATATATTTTTCATGTAATTTTACAGGTTGCTGGAGAAAAAACGTGAATTCAAAGAACCTGAAGGATACCTTAATGCATATCACTGGAAGATGGTAATGTTATTTTACAAATTTTTATAGCTCTTATGTTTCATGACATATTCCATGTTCAATAATGTTATATTTGTAAATTAATGTTTTTTGTCTAGCAGCTTTTGCATTTCATTTTTATATGGCAATAATATTAAATTAGCTGGCAGATTTGAAATTTTTTCATCAATAGCAAGAAACAAATTTATTGCTATAAGTATTTACACAAAGTCAGACCACCTGATTAAATTTCTTTATATTCAAATGATTAGCACACTCACTCACTCTTGAATGGTTGACAAACATTGTATCTTGATTTCAAAGGGATGTTGTTAAGTTTTAGTATTGGTTATCTTTTTTGTCTTAGGTTGTTGCAGTTCATTTATTATGTCCTTTCCTATATAGCTTTTTCATTAACATGGAAGATGATTTCAAATAGTCTTTGTCTGGATGTTATCTTGAAGGAAAGAGGGAATTTCCTTTGTAATTTTTGGTTTTCAGTTTCCAGGGTAAAATGATTTTTCTGTGAACAAATTTACATGACTATCATTGCTTGTGGCAGTGTCACTCTGATAATGCTCATATTCCTTCATTCCTTCTAACTAAACTCCAAATCTCCTTGCTTTGGCTGGGCCATTAGAAAGTCAGTACTGAATATCAGATATCATAAATTAGCTGCATGTATTTGTTCTAAAGTGAATTAGCCAGGGCTTTCAACACTCTTTCTTGTTCCACTATCATCTCCTTTTTCTTTCTTTAAATCTTCAGCTAGAAACATGTATGTACAGAGTCAGTAGCCTATAAACCCAAGAGAGCTCCAGTGGCAAATGAGTGTGCAGAGAGAAAAAGTTACAGGAAAAACTGATTAACAAATAATCATGACAGAATAGAAAGTTAAACTGATGCCCATTACTTTAGGAATGAAGTTGCTCCTCGCTTAAACATTGGAGATCACAAGATTCCACAACTGTACTAGGAAAGCTATTTCACATATTTTTTGCAGCCCGAATAAAACTACTGACAAATCGAGTGGTATTAAACTTGATCCTAGAAAATGGCACACTGCAGCAACAGTGTTGTGAGCAAAAACAGCTAGGTCAGGTAAAGAAGAGTACAGAGGATGTTTGTTATTGTAATGCATTTTAGGCAACAAACAATGCACTCACTTTATGTCTGTGCCACAAGTTGCAGTTGGCAAAATAAACTTGATTGATGAGACCACTCTGTCCAAGAGTTTGAGATGGGAGTCGGCACTGGAAGTCTGTATTGGAGAAAAGCACTCCAAAGAAGGAGGCAGAAAGGAGTTGAAACACTTCAATGTTAATAGCTTCAGCCCGAAACATTCAAAAACATTTCTGCAAGATACCAACTGTTTTTTAGAGACTGAGTAAGCAGTTTTATGTACATGCTTCCCAAAAGTCATTTCTTATCAAAAGGTCCCCCTCAATGTGGGCCACCTTGACGTGGTGAGGAGGCTCTTGAACCCCAGGAGTTTGTTGCTGGGTTTGAGTCCAAGAGTCCCGTATACCATTATATATTTTTTGTGTTAATTTTTGTGGCATTTTCCGCTTCAGCTAAAATTTATTGGACCTGATAAATAGGAAAAGATATCATAATTGGGAATGAGTTTATATCCGAAGCTAAATAGTGAGAAATGTGGTAGGACCATCAGCTGCCTGGTAATGTTCGGACCTGAGAGTTATCACATTGATAGCTCAGAGGCAGGACTATTCTTTAGGGCTAGACCACGGATTCAAGGGGGTGTCTGGTTCTGGGGATATGACTCTTGGTATTCTATCCAGTTTGCCCATAACTTGATTAGGATGGGGGTGAGTGTATTTTCTAGTAATATTGTCAGTTCTAGCAAATGGGTTTGGCTTACACTAGGGCCACTCTAATCATGTTGTGCCATCCCTTATGGGGTAGGGTAGGGAGCAGAGATTTGGGAGTCGGTTCTCACTTGTGCCATTGGTGGAAGAATAAATTCAGTGAAAGGCTGATGATATCTTTATAAGGTTTTCAGGATTATTTATTTTTTATATATACACTATATCTCAGTCTGTATGCTCAGTTAAAGATTTAAGTACCCCTGGGTCCTTTGATGATAGCGACTTGGCAACCTTTCTCTGAAAAATCAGAAATAAAATATAAATTTAATTACATTGGAATCCTACACTCCAGTACAAAACAAACCCAAAAGGAGTAAATATCGTCTTGACCTAACCTTCACTCACTTTGACTCCCTCTTTCGGAGTGGAAGTTAATCAAGGTTTCTAACCTTAGAAACAGAATGGAAAATTTCAGCCCTAAATTTAGAGAACTACCTATTAAACAGACATTCAACGACAGAAATGTTGTTTAGACAGATTTAAGACATGGCTTATAGAAGCCACAACAAAGAGACAATCTGAGGACTATATGTCTTTAACAACAATAGATACTGTAATATAAATGTGAAAATTGAAAAGCATGACACTATGAATAGCATTCAAGGTACCATTGTGCTTTGAGAGCAGTGACAAACCAATCAAAAAGAATATTCTCTTGGACTCTTAGAAAAAGATATCCCAAAGTCCAAGATTGTGAGGTACAGTAAACCCCCCCGTGTTAGCGCTGGATGCATACCACCTCTCTCCCCTCCCCACTTAATGAATAGCTAAAATCCTCGAATACTTAAAACCCCTCAAAAAATACTTAGAACTGCCTATTTTGAGAGTTTACACACAAGAAAAATCCTCTAAAAATGCTTATACCTGAGCATTTTAATAGTTTTATTACAAAAAGTGCATTTAGCCATGAAAATACAGTACAGGTATTCCCCTACTTACGATGGGGTTAGGTTCCAAAAAACCCATCGTTTGTTGAAAAAATCGTAACTCAAATATGGCCTAGCCTACACTAGGGTAATCAGTACCATCTATACATATATGGTAGCCCAGCCTACACTACACAGTATACTTTATACATATATGGTATAGTAATTATTAGTGTCAGCTAATTCTGCAGGTTCAATGCAGATTGACATGATAAGTCAGTATAACGAGAAATTGAATAACAAACAAGGCCTAGCCTGCACTTTCGTATATCATATACGGTAGCCTAGCCTACATTATACTGTATTCTATTTTCACATAACACCGTATTATACAAACATCAAAGTAACGAATGTGCATCTTTTCCATGGTGCTTTACTACACTGTATCCAATCGTAAATATTCTTATATTGCTTTTGCATTATAAATAATGATCATAGCGATCAAATGTTTTGGTTTGGGAACCGATGACGCGGTCTTTATTTCGCCGCATTTAACTCGGTTCAGAGGGCATTTCTTGCTTCTAGTTACCGTAAATGAATCTCTAGATACTTTATTTATAAGGGACATATATATTTTTCATTATACGAACTGTTTTTAGGTCGAAATATAACTTAAATATGTCTCGTTGTGAAATTAATTTAGCCATTTTTTTCATTGTTAGATGACGTTGGCAGCTGGCCGTTTGTTTTGTGTAAAAAAAAAAAAATCAAGCTTCCGTTCGCTATTTTCTCTTGATTTCATCATCATACTACGAGCTTTTCCTATTTATCTTTTATCAGCGTGAAAACAGCAGTAATGTGTGTTCTTTCATGCCCAGTAGTTTTGACTGAAATACTTTCCAATTTTATTTGCTGTCGAGTTTCATCCATGTTGCCAATGCATGATAATTTATAGTCATTAGCAGCTTGAACATTCTTTTCTTAGCTTCAACTACAACTTGCAGCTTAAATTTACTGTAGCAGTATATTTCCTTGCCGATCTTTTCTCCAAAGCGGATAAGGGTAATGTAAAAACATATCAGTACTTAATGTCATTTTTAACATAACTACGACAATTGTTTAACCGTACGATGGATGAAATATAAGCAAAACAGTTGTTATCCGATTCGGTTATTAGCAAAACGACAGAGTCTCGTTCGGTTGTTTATGGCTGTACGCATTTTCGCAGGAGTAAAAGGTTACTAACAATACTTTTATCATTCTCTTACTTTTTTAAATAGAAGATGGAATAAAGAGATGGAGAAAAAGAAGTTGGTCTATTGTAAGTTGGTCTCTCTTGCCGCTTGATTCTACGGCAATTGTAGTGTACGCTGTTGCCTGTGCTCGATTGAAATTTAAAAATATTTTCTAAATATTGTCGTACTGGTATTAATTGCTAACTCCATTGTAAACTCGAATTATCGTAAGACGAATTATCGTCACTCGTGCACTACCTGTATTTACAAACGCACAAAAATTGCAAACGAACACTGACCTATTTTAACTTCCGACACAACGAGAGCAAGTGAGGTCAGCTCATTGAATTAATGTACCTATTCCAGCCTCTCGGGCCAACGTATCGTACACAGTACGCTGCCTGATTGTACGTTGTTGCCTGCGCCAGTCGCCCGCGAAATTTAAAAATACGTATTTTCAAAATATTGTCGTATCGATAGTAATTGCTAACCCCATCGTAACAGCGAATTATCGTAAGTCGAATTATCGTAACTCGAGCACTACCTGTAATTAGTGAATATTTCTCAGTGAAAAATACTGTGAATGGGCAGATTTTCCGCTAATAATGGATAGATACGTTCCACAGAGAAATCCGCGAATATGTGAGTCCTCGAATTGTGAGAACACGAATAAGGGGGTTTACTGTGTATAATATACCAAGTAAATAAAAAATTAAGATGTTAAAAATCACAAAAATAAAATTTTAGGGTCTAAGATCTACCCCCAAAAAATAAAAGTTTTAGGTCAAAATAGAGATAAAACCGTATGTCCCAAAGCCACTACAGTGTCAAAACTTGGGCATGCAAAAAAAATATTGTCGAAAGGAACCTGTATTTGCGTATTGTGTATCTGAAGAACCTGCCACAAAATGGAATTGCAGCGAACCAATATGTATAAACTGTGGGGAGAATCATCATGCAAGATCCAAAGAATGCATGTGTGTTATGCATACAATACGGAATTGAAAATGCTACAAGAAAGAATAGGGATGTCTATTAGAGAGGCTAAATTAGTATTGAAAGGGAGAGGAATTGAAGATCCTGCTAAGAAACTTACATATGCCTCGATAACAAGAATTAATAATGAAACAAAAATACACACAGATAGAAATAACAAAACGCAGGAAAATAAATCTCAAAAAGAAAATAATGCTTTACAGAAAAAACTAAAATGGTAAAGAATCAAGAAACAGGCACAAAGGATATGGGTTAACACAAATAGCACAAGATGATGATACTACTACAGAAGAAACAAGGAAAGTCGTGATGGAGTGGAAATTAGAGATAAAAAAGGCCTTTGGGGAGAACACCACCCAAAACGAAAAAACCAACTATAATTAGAGCAACATCAGTTAAACCAAAGACAAAGGAAATGTAGAAAGAACAAAAACAAACTAAGAATATACCTTTATCTCCTAAAATAATAGTAAAACCTATGGGTACAGATATCTGAAACACTGAAGTTGAAGATAACAGTGATTTTGTCAAGGGAGAAGAGATTACTCTGTCACCAATAATTGTTGCAAGAGCGAATGAAACATGGAAAGTACATGAAAACACATGTGGATGTAATGATTGTTTTGTAGAATTGTGCAGTAATAACAAAAACATAGCAAAAGATGGTTTAACAAACATTATAAGAAATTTTATGAAATATAGAAAAAAAGAAACAGATTTGAGTACCCATGAAAAAGGTTGCATGTGCATTGAGCACTTTGTATATCATAAAAAAAAAACAAATGAATGTAGTAAGTAAATTATTAGAAAAAATCCAAGTTGATAATACAAAAAAAAGAGTAAAACTCAACTGCTATAATAAGATATTTTCAATAGGAATACACGTACAATGGAATGTAAATGGTTTGCAGACCAGATTACACCAAGGAGAAATGCAACAATTACTAAAAGAATACGAACCAATGATATTATGTTTACATGTCAACAAAACAATATCAACAATAGATAAATATACCTTAGCGTCAACATCACGAGAGGAAGAAGGAAATTTAGGTACTGTTATGTATGTACATAACAAAGTGTGTTATGACAAAGTACCTGTGAATTTTACTGATCTGCAAATATCGAGTATTGGAATATGAATAAAAACGATACTTATGTATTTTATAATGTATACAACCAACCTAATAAAAATTATAACTTCAACAAACTTAAAGAATTACTTAATAAGGCCAAGGAACCTACATTAATAGTAGGTGATTTTAATGCTCACAACCCGATGTGGGACTGTAATTGTACAGACTCAAGTGGAGCAGGAATTAAAATAGAAGAATTCGTAGATTCATAAGACGTGCTGTATAAATGATAAGGAAATCAGCGCATATTTTTCAAAAACACATGAAACATTTTCCTCAATTTACTCAACTCTGTGTGCAACAAACATAGTTGACAGATTAGATTGGAATACAGTTGACGACTTACATACAAGTGATCATTTCCCAATATTAATTTCATTATTACAAAATAATCCTGGCAAGCATGTCCCTCAATATGACATTTATAAAGCATATTGGGAGCAATATGAATTTCACACTAGTAATATCCCACCATTTGAATATTTAAAAGACCATAATGAAGCTAATAAGTTTCTTGTTGGTTTCATTAAAATGCTGCTGATAAACCAATACCAAAATCCAAATCTCATCCAACAAAACATGAAGTCCCATGGTAGTCTGAAAAACTAACAGAATTAATAAAAATAAAACACCAAATTGGAAGACAGTTAGATAATTTGAATAGAAAGTTCAGTAAAATAAACAAAACGTTGCTGATATTAGAAGGAACTTTACAAAAAATTAATTTATTATTATTAGAAATTGATACATTAAAACCTCTGTACAACAAAATATCTGCAAAATTTAAAAGAGAAGTAATCAAAGGAAGAATCATTTCATGGAGGAAATATGTATCAGAACTCTCCAATAATACTCCTATGCAAAAAATATGGGAAAAATTCAGAAAATAAATGGTACCTATGTTAAACCACTTAGACATGCCATAATAAAAGATGGGAAAAGAATACTTGATCCTAAAGAAATAAGTAATGTAAAAGGAGAAAATTTAGCAAAAGTAAGTAGTGAAAAAAATTTAGATGAGCATTTCCGTACAAAGAAAAGTAGTATAGAATTAATAACGATAAATTTTGAAACCATAGAAGATATGTATTATAATAGAAAATTTAATGTGGAAGAGTTGGAATTTGCTCTGTTGAACAGCAATAAATCTGCCCTTGGCGGTGACAGTATTTGTTATGAAATGATCTGCCATTTAGCACCTTTGGCAAAGACATACTTATTAGAGTTTTATAACCACTTATGGCTTCGAATTTATTTCCTGAAATGGCATAAAGCTATAATTATTCTTATCCCCAAACCTGGAAAAGATCCCAGTAATGTAAATAATTATAGACCAATTTCTTTAAAAAGCTTTTTATGCATATTACTAGAAAAAATGGTAAATGCTTGACTAACATGGCACATTCGAGAAAATAAAATTTTGGACTCCCACTTAGTTTGGGTCACAGTGTAACATATCTACACTGGATTCTCTGTCTAACTTGGAAGACCTCATATGAAGAGGATTTGAATGAAAACAAATTACTATAGCTGTCTTTTTTGACATTGAAAAGATATATGATACTACATGGAGACATGCAATATTAAAAACATTACATAAAAACAGCATCCATAGACATTTACCTAGGTTTATCCAAAACTGTCTGACAAATCGTACTTTTCAAGTGAAAATTGATGATGTATTGTCAAGTACATGTCCACTTGAAAATGGTGTTCCACAAGGAAGCGTCCTTAGTGGCACACTGTTTACTTTAGCAATAAATATCAGTAATAATCTACCTGTTGGAATTAAAAGTAATTTGTATATGGATGATTTTTCCATATATTATTCATCATCTTGCATAAAACATACGGAGGGAATCATTAATAAAACTGTAATAAAAATAGATGAATGGGCCTCATCTGTAGGATTCAAATTTTCTATACAGAAGACAAGCAGTAATGTTTTGTAAAAATAAAAAGTGAAAAAAAGGTGAAGAAATAGATTTAAAAATCAGAAATCATTCCATACCAATTGGCCAAACAGCAAAATTTTTGGGATTAGTATTTGATACTCACTTGAACTGGAAAGCCCACATGACATACATGAAAGTAAAATGTAAAAGAGCATTAAACCTAAGTAAAAAACTATCGAACACTACTTTGGGAGCCGATAGACATACCCTTACTGTATTATGTAAGTGAAATATATGGCTCAACATCAGGCTCAACGCTGAAAACGTTAGACCCAGTTCATAATGAAGGCTTAGAATATGTTCAGGAGCTTTTTGATCATCACCAACGTCATCTTTACAAGTTGAATGTGGTGAACTACCTCTCTCTCTCTCCATAGAGAGCTAGTAACAATGAAGAGTGCTCTGAGAATTCAGACAAATGATTTTCCAACCAAAAAATTATTTGGATTAAGAGATGTGTTTATAAACAATCATCTGCCTTCTTTCCCAGTTAGAGTTAGAAGATTGTTTGAGTTGCTAAATACAAATTTACAGTTACCTTTAATATTAAAATTACCTCCTCCTTGAACAATGAATAAAATGAGAATTTGTTCACTCTTAAAATATTTATCAAAAAGTTATTCATATACTCCAGAACACCATAGACAACATACAGCAGAACATATAATCTGAAAAGGACCACATTACGCAATATACTGTACACCGACGGATCTAAGTCACAGTACAGAGTGGGATATGCTGCAGTATCCCCAGACAAAACGTATCAGTTCTCTACCAGATAATGCCTCAGTATTTACAGCTGAGTTATGTGCAATAGTATCAGCCATAAAAATAAAAATAATTAAAGAAGCCTCATGTAATAATTTTGTGATTTATAGGGACTCCAGAAGTGCTATAGAAGCCATTCAAAGCTATAATAAAAAAAATATTGTACAACAACAAATGTTTTCACTCCATAAATTGTATAATAATGGAAAAAATATATAAATATGTGGGATCCCTGCCCATGTAAGGATTAAAGGAAATGAAGAGGCTGATAAAGCAGCTAAAGAAGCAGTCCATATGACAAGAGCCAATGTAGACATCCCTGTTAGTGACTATATAAGATTTATAAAGCAATCATTGCAAGTAAATGGCAAATATATGGAATGAAAAACCTGAAAATAATAAATCTAAACATAAAATCCAGTTTTGAAAAATGGAGTTCGTCATATCAGAGAGAGAGAGACACACAAGTAATTCTGACGCATCTTCAAAATAGGCCATAACTCGTTTGACACATGGACACTTAATGAACAGTCCATGTGATCTTCCCCCCAAATGTCCAGATTGCAAAGTGTTGATAATAGTCAAACATGTATTGTGTGAATGTCCAAAATATAACCTGCAGCAATTGTCAAGTTTTGGAAATAGATGAATGAAAGAAATTTTGTCAGAATCTATTACATTTTCAGTGATACCAATTTTATTTTTCATGAGGAGCTGTGATTTAATTGGTAAAATATAAAAAGCAAATAATAGAAATACGAAAACTCTTAGTGGTCTAATGAATTTTAAAACAACTAAATTTTAAAATTTTAATAAATTTTATTTTAAATTTTAATATACCTTTTCAGTGAGTATATATATGGAAATGTAAGTATGTAAGTATATATTGTGTGAGTGTGTTCCAGTATGAGAGTGTGTGCCTATGTGCAGTTTTTTATTTAATTTTCATCCGTTCATCCCTATATCAAATAACCTATTTGGTCCCAGTGCTAGGCTTCTAGCCTTGACCTGTCATTTCATCCAAATCCTTTAGGTCAGCCCTGTGAGAGCTGATAGTCAGCTCAGTGGTCTGGTTAAACTGCTTTAATAATAAACCCCAGAACACCATAGACAACATACATAGAACATATACCGGGTAATCTAAAAAGATCCACATTACTCAGTATACGCCGATAGATCTAAGTCACAATATGGAGTGGGATATCCTGCAGTATCCCCAGACAAAACGTATCAGTTCTTTCTACCAGATAATGCCTTGGTATTTACAGCTAAGTGCAATAGCATCAGCCATGAAAATAATTAAGAGAAGCCTCGTGTAATAATTTTGTGGTTTATAGTGACTCCAGAAGCACTGTAGAAGCCATTCAAAGATATAATAAAATATTATACAACGAATTAAATTTTCACTCCATAAATTGTATAATAATGGAAAAAATATTGAAATATGTTGGATCCCTGCCTATGTAGGGATTAAAGGAAATGAAGAGGTTGATAAAGCAGCTTGAAGAGGCTGATAAAGCAGCTAAAGAAGCAGTCCACATAACAAGAGTAAATGTAGATATCTCTATTAGTGACTGTACTGTATAAGATATATAAAAACAATCATTTTAAGTAAATGGCAAAATATATGGAATGAAGAACCTGAAAATAATAAATTAAAACATAAAATCCCTTGTTGGAAAATGGAGTTCATCATATCAGAGAGTGAGACGCACACAAGCAGTTCTGACGCGTCTTCGAATAGGCCATACTCGTTTGACACATGGACATTGATATCTAAAAAAGGTAAAGAGTTGTTGCTTTCTTTTTCCATGGTAAAATTTACCATGGAATAATAAGCAATATCAAAATATAAACTACCATGGAAAAAGAAAGCAACAACTCTTTACCTTTTTCAGATATCAATGTAAGCAGAGACAATGGTCAGCTTATTACATCTGTGTATAGGAAAAAAACATACACTGGACTTGCTAACAACTTCTATAGTTCTTGTTTTAAGAACTTTAAACTAAATTCCATATACACTTAAGTTTTTAGAGCTCTTCGTTATTCTTCGAGTTGGTCTCTTTTTCATATTGAGATTTGATTTTTAGTCAGATTTTTCTTACAGAACTCCTATCCTGAAAATTTGGTTTTTAAAGTCATTAACAGACTACTGTCACAACACTTCTCTACTCCGTCACCCTCTTATAATGTCTCAAAGAAAAATATGTATGCAACAATCCCGTTTATTTTTGACAAGTTTTCAGCCAAACTTAAATAATTGAACAGGAATTTGGCTGCCTTAAGATACAATTTATTCCAATCAATCCACTCAAGATCAGTGTATTCTTTGGCTACAAGGACAAACTGCAGACCTTCATGAGATCTAACGTTATTTATAAATTCAAGTGCCCGGGATGTCCCGGTATCTATGTTGGATCTTGCTGTAGGTTACTGCAGGTGAGATATTGTAGCCACATGCGATAC